>NW_013666336.1:169626-192129 GCF_000517525.1 Limulus polyphemus | reverse complement strand
CAACGAATAGTGGGATTGACCGTCACATAATAACGCCTCCACGGCTGAAAGGGCGAGCCTGTTTGGTGGGATGGGGATTCGCGGATTGCGAATGTTCGCAAGTCTATTTAACCAATACAAAATATCCTTTATAACTGGAAACAGCTTACAATATATCTACGACGTTATAATTCTGTGATATTAAAGTAATTTTACCTTACGGTCAATCACAACGTTTAGGCACAAATTCAGTCTTCTGTTACTTATATCCACATATTTTTAAGATATCGCGGTTTGAGGTGACGTTCTAAACTTCAATAATTCCCCCAAGTTGACTTCTTGTCGTCATATAGTTTTTACATATAATTTGCTATCATCTGTTTATGGCTCTTCTATTTTCAGCCACTTTTTGTCTTAAAGGGTGACGTACCCATTCAGGGGTTCTTTATGAATTGCACTTAAAATTCGCCATTTTTACATTAGATTGTAATATGCCTAATTTTCGAAACCTTTATTCGTATTTAATCATATTGTAACCAGTCGGCTTTGTTTTAGTTGACACGAACATTTTCTAATTGGTACTTAAAAAATTCAGAGATACGTGTTTGATTATCTGATTAAAATAGCATCAATATATTATCATTTCATATAAACCAAAATGTATCGTATTTCCTGGAAAGTTTAATACAAAATCAAAATTCTCTGACATAACTGAGTTCCATTTTGTTTGTAAGTTTTAAAAAATGTAGAAAAAAAATACAAATCTTATTTTGGTACTTATTTAGACGTTTGATTTTAAGTGTGAATGAATGAGACATAAAGACATATTTTGTTTGTTGAAAGATGTATTGCTAAATAGATCAATACCCAACAAACGCGTTTTAAAGAAAATGTAGAAAAATTATAATGACGTTGAATTGAAATTGTTTGTTTTAATGTATTCAAACATTAATATTGGAGTTAAAATTTCTAATATCTTTCACATGAAACATCTATAAACAAGTGAAATAATGGGCAAACTAGTGCTATGTGAAGTGTGTAATGTTTGTACATTTTAACGTACAGAATCCGTTCAGTTATGCTGTTCTAAACATGTTATTAAGTAATTTAATTTAGGGCTTTCACAAACGCCATAAGGCAGCTTGTCAGATTTCTGGGAATAATTTCAAATAAACTTTCTAAGATTGATAAAACTTAGCTGTGGTACCTAATACCAGAAACATTATCTGATTTTTCTTGTTGTTGTTGTTGTTAAAAGAGATATTTCTATTTCCACCTCTACTGCGTTGCTAAAGTTTTCAGTTTAAATTATTCACGAAATACACTTCTACACTGAATGTTATTAATTATATGCTTTGATACGTGTGCCTCTATAGTTAAAACATAACTGTCCTGAAACTTACTAATTTTATTTTATAGCAAAGTAATAATTCATGAATATAGTTGTTCCTGTAACACATTACACGGCTATTGAAAGTATGTGGTTATGTTTTTTCTCTTTTTTCGAGTATTTTCCACTTACATTAGAATAAATTATATTTACTCTTTCTGAACAACAGTATAGCACGCAAGTCGTAATTAATAAATAAGGTAATTAATAAATAATAAATAGAAGGTGTTCCACATCTCTGCAGCTAACTTATAGTTATCACAATAAATCGATATTTCAAATATTAATATAAACAGGTACTGGGTATTATTAATTAATTCCCCTTTGCTTGCATATATGTGGCCTGATGTTATTATTTTTGTAGTTGATTTTATTAACGTTAAATCATTTATTAAAAGTACATTAATGAAAGAAACCACATAAATATCATTTGAATATTGTTCCGTTCCATTATTAGGTGGTTCATGAAACAAGAGTTCTCTGATTACACATCTTTATTACTCAAAGATTTAACAGTAAACGAACCGAGTTGTATTGCTCGTTCACCTTTTCTTTATTCGCAAATCTTAAATTCTCGCCGGCCTGGAAAGGCATAATTCTTAGGGCGCTCGACCCACAATTTTAAGATCGCCGATTCGAAAGTAGTTAGGGGTCGCCAGGCAATAACGAGGGGGTAGAGAAGATGACGTCATAGTTCCACGAAGTGTTACCAGAGGGCGTGTTGCTAGGCTGCCATGATGATCAATGTCTATATTCAATTACGTATCCTAAAAGTCACAAGTAAAATTATTATTTTAACAATAAACTTACTTAAAATCATAAATATTATTCAACGTTAAACTGGTACACAATTAAAAACATTTTATTTAGGCCTTACTGGTTCACTAGTTTGGCTTTATAGATAAATGATATATAACTAAGATAAGTATTTCATTTTACACATGTTACTTTATACTTTTAATTTACATACATTTTACAAAAGGAGTAGTGTTTCTGTAGGCAGATGATGCTACTAGGCGGATTATTTTACTAAAGGTTCTATAGGTGGATGGTCTTAGTAGGCATATTGTGTGTATTTTACAAAGGTAGATGGTGTTACTATACTTCCATAAAACTGCATATAGATTTCAACTTGTCTCAAGTTATGTTTATAGATTTCATATTGTTTTACAGAGGCTGATAGTGTTTTTATAGGTGGATGGGGTTATTATTTCAAGTATATAGGTGTATGGTCTTACTAGACATATTGTGTGTGTGTGTCTTACAAAGGTGTATGGTGTTTCTATAGACGGACGGTGTTACTATGGTTCTTTAGCCAAATAATACTATGTGGATTGTATTATTAAGGCTCTATATGTGCATTGTGTTACTAAGGGCAAATTACTTTTCAATGTGCCTCAATATATCAATGATGCCTAGATGTAATTGCATGTCCTATAAGTTACAAGTAAAACAAGTCATTATTTTAATGACAATCTTACTGTTTCACTGATTTGACATTATGCCATCCACATAACTATGATTTTTATTATTCTAAACAAAATATTTCATCTCACACAAGTATCCTATGACACTTTCACTTATATAGAAGAAGTTATCATTACAAGATCTTATTAAGGGTAGAGTTACTTTAGGTAGACAATGTTTCTATAGTTCCTTAGGATTTTAATACATCTGCTGTTTCACTTTCACAAGTAAAACCTTTATTTCAACGAGACAATATTATAACATATATCAGTTCTTATCACAAATTATTTGAATGAGGCAGTTATTATAACACATAGTTTATTTTACATACTTTTATGGTTCCTGAAAAGGACGCTTATCTAGCTCTATATATAATTTAACATACAAACTTTACAAGTATACATTCACATATAACACATGTTTCACTAGTTATTATGTCTCACGTAAGATACATTCTTATGCTAACCCTCTCTGTGGGATTTCATTCATATCATTTTGGTACAACTAAATATAATACATGAACGACTTACTGTTTATTCAATAATTTACGATTATAAAATCAATTTAAAATAACAACACTTACTGTTCATTTGAAGTAATTTACAAGTAAAATTCATAAAACTTTGTGGTTTTACTTTCTTCTTCAATAGACATTGGGATAAGCCTCTATCTGACGTCAAGACCACTGTTTGTTAGGAAATACAAAAGTCGTCACGTAGTCACACAGACAAAAGGTGTGGGCTATTTCAACATGTTATTGATGCCAAAATCAGAAAGCTTTGGTCTTGTGTTTTCCTAAGACTAAAGCAACTGACACTTTTGTTTCTACAACACAGAAATTATATTTTTACTTACAATGATTACACAGGCCTATGAATTTAAACTTAATAAAAGTTGTTAAAGTTTTATTAACGGATTTTCCATAATTTGGAAAATAATATTATTTTTTTCCTATCACATAAGGATTTTTCACAAATCGGAAAGAGAGAAATAAACTCTTACTTAGATCAAATTATTATTTCATTTACCAAATGAATATTTTTATTATTACGTTTCTAATAAAAATACAAACAAACCGAAGTAAAGGGAAGAACATTGATGTCAAACGAATATAAATCCTCATTCATCTGGAATGTTTTTGTTAAATCTACATATTTTAGTCTCAAAACTACGTGACGTGGTCTTTCTTTTATGTATTGCATTATGACATTTAGTGAAAAATCTGTACGTGATGGAGAAAAATGGATATCACTTTTGAATTCAGTGTACACGAATTACTGTAGAGCATGTAAATCTTTTAAGACAATAAAACCATCGCAGGCCTGTGTTATTCTTCGATTATCTTAATTATATTTTCCTCACAAAGGTTTTGAAAAACTGTTTTGGTAACATGAACTATCTTTTTGTTTAAAATTATATAATTTAGTGTTCTGTAGTTTACGTATAGAAACTAACGTTTCGTCAGAGCTCAATATGATATCATGCAATTAAAATTAAGAAGTTTCTTACAGACTTAACAAAACTTCAACTACTGTTTACGTAAGCATCTTAGTTTATAAATTACTGGATTAGCTTTCATAAAAATTATGTCCATAACACTACTTGTTCATTCCAACTCAGTATGTAAGATTTTATATGTTTATTATACGATAATGTCCAATTATTGTACTTTACAATAATCGATCACAAGTTCAGTTTAATTATTGTCTTAATTATCTCATATTGTAATTTTCAAAACTAAAATATATCTTGGAACAGTATTGCTCTATATATCCAGACTAAATACTGCATAGCAATAGAATGGGTCAGTTCTGAGTTGACCAAGTCATACAGTCAAATCTGGGTTGATCATCCATATATAAACTGCAGTCAGATCAGTCTACAATCACTTTTAATTCAACATTCATGTGCTTACTGTATCTTATAGTTCTACAAGAGATAAGCATGGATAACTCCTCTGATGTAAGTATGTGTTAAATATATTTCTGAGCTAAATGAAATAAGTACTCTTACAGAAATATTTCGATAATGATAACTTGTACTTATATTTATGTAAGATATGGTACCACTATCGATCAGTTGTGATGAGCTAAATGAATTAGGAAGAAATGCGTGTCTGCAATCAGGTACAATTTACTTCCTTCTGTGGCCTCTAACTGTTGAAGAGACTGAAAACTTAGAGGCTCTGAATACTGTAAATTAATTTCATATCGTTTACATTGATTAATACGATCTTCTACACTTATACAAAGTAATCTCATTTACTTCTTTCTTTTATGGACACACCGCCATGCAGACTTCTCATAGGTCAAGTGCTCCTCTAGCAAGGAAGGTGAGGGAAGTTTTCAACGCTTATAAATTCATGATGGGAAAAACGAAGTCTAATAATGAAGATCGTTGATAAAACACAAAACATTTTAGTTACAAGGTCCGAACATTTCGGAATGCATGCATTCCATCTTCAGCGGAATCTGAAAATTATCAATTATCAAGTGATAATCACTAGTTTACTTGTTTTTTAAAAGTAGTCGTAAACAGAATGATAAAACAAAAAGGATTATAGATATATTGAAGTATGAAAATTTAAAACAATTTTAAATCTAAAGAGAATCAGCTTTATCATTCATAAAGAAAAAAAAATCAAAATATAGATACATTAGAGATCAGCAAAATCCACTACTTAATACACACTTCATCTAATGTTCCAGAAGGACCTTATGGAATAAAAGAAATTCTAAAATTTGAAACGACATCTAGAAGTTAAAATTCACATAGTTTCCTCAGACAATTTTAACAGTGTACTTTTTAAATGTCCTTCATGTCCTGTAAAGATTTTCCTGTGGTAACATGACCATCATTTTGACATTTTCAAATCAAGGTTTCCTTGGAGTAAGTTATTATTGTTCAGATTGTGACAATGGATTTGACCATTTAAATAAACACCATTGTTCAGATTATTGTGACATTTGTTACAGCAACGAATGTTCGAAGAGTCAGCTCAAAGTCTGTGCTGATTATAACAGATTTTGTAAATAAATCGGCCGAATGTTACAACATACATAAAACAAAGTATCCAATGGTTAGACAGTGGTGAGAAACAAATCCTAAGTTATAAATTAGACGGTTTCTGTATGGAACAAAATACAATCTATGAATTTAATGGGTCTACTACCACGAGTGCAATACATGTTATGACTGATACACAAAATGTAGTTCTAAATAGTCCCATGTGGTTTGTTAAAAAGAATAAATTAGAAAGACAACAAAAAGGTCATAACAATATAGGAACATAAACTTAAAAAGATGAAATCTAATGATTCAGACTTGATCATTTTCTTTAAAGACCATATGGTAGTTTGTTATCTGGATATACGATATATGCAATATAAAAGAAGGAGAAAAGATAAAAGATCGAGTATGTGGACTTTACATCATTTAGAAGTAATGATAAATTAGCTTTTCCTTTATGTGGATCATGTGTGGAATCCAGATCACTGCCACCACTGTGATGAAAAGAGAGCTTTCATTGGTACCTGGGTCACTTAAGGAATGACAAAAGCAGTCGAGTGTGGTTACCAGGTAATAAAAATATACGAGATTTATCACTCTCGCATTAATTCTAAAGATCTTTTGAAGAAATATATTGATACATTTCTTAAATAAAGCAGGAAAAGTCTGGTTGGCCATCTCACTGTGTAACATCAGAGGCAAAGCAAGATTATGTTGACCAGTATACTGAAAAGGAAGGAGTGCAACTGACTCTTGAAAATATTGTTTTTAATATGGAAAACAGATCAGTTGCAAAATTATGTCTTATTTATTTTGGGGGACGTTGGGGTGTGTCTGAGGACAAACCACAAATTACATACATAACATCAGTTAAAGAGTATCACTATTTAATGAATGATAATACTATGCTAATAACAGATGTTACACTAGTTAATGAAGAAGTAATAGATCTAAATTGGAAACATAAACATGAGTATCTATCCCAGAAAGATCAAACCAACATCTTTCTGGTAGTTTTCATAACAGCATGTGTTTGTTTGAAATTATATCATACACTAGAGAAGTTAGGTTCATCTGTATTGTGTTATGATACAGACAGTATTGTATACATTTCAGATGGATCTAACAATTCACCTCCAAGGGATTGTCTTAGCAATTGGCAAAGCTGTTGTAATATAAAAATATGGCAAAATGAATATTTCTCGTTCCTGAAGAACTGGTATACTTGCTTTATCAACCCAAAATTTATGACAGATGGATAGATGAAGTATTAAACTCTATAGATAATGATGAGAATTCTGCCATACAAAATGATATGTCACTCGTGGAAGATAAAGCAAAGGCGATAAACCAACTGCAACAACATCATCAGAACATTCATTTGTAAGCCATGGAAAATTAAAATGGAATCCCCGACTCGTGAAAATTTAGAGATCATCTACAATGTTCCTCAGAAATATAAGAAGAAAGCTGAAACTCTATTAAACTTGATACATTCCAGTGGGAATCTGACGTGAAATGATCGAGGAGAATTAGTGATTAATGGAAAATCTCAGTAATATTATTGACCTAATTAATGAAGTGCTACGAAAATGAAAGAATTTTAACTCTATGGGATACAGAGAATTTATTTATCAGACATGAATATACCCCAAGAATTTGTTGGAAATGTAGACAGGTGGATGTATATGAAACTTGTTAAAAGACCTAAACGTACTCATTTAAATGGGCTCATTTTAAATAAATTAGTATTGTATTATTCATTCATTTCTCTCTTGACTGTCGTCATGAGCTGTTGTCAGCCTTTTAAGCTTAGTAATATGTTGATCCGTCTAAGAATTAATATTGCCTGTTGTAAAGGTCAAATCATTACAACTGTTAGAAACAAAGTTGACGATATACTAAATAAAAGTAGATGTCATTGAAAATATTGTCTAATAAAATTATACAATCTATCTATTATAACCCTATACATTCTGCTAGTTTCGGTGGGGTACAGACCCTTATTATCTGTGAAAGTTCTAGGCAAATCTGTCACTTAAAAACAGGCTAAAGACTGATGAAATCGTCAGGATACATACACTACACAAACCAGTAGGATATATAAGTTTTCGAGTAACCATTTCAGGGATCGATGGACAATGAAAGGATGATTTGGTGTATTTCTCTAACCTAAGTAAATATAACAATCAGTTTAAGTATTTACTCATGTGTATCAACGTGTTTTCTAAATATGCATGGGTTGTTCCAAACTTGTTCCATTCAAGGATACGAAAGGTGCAACACTTGCAAAATGTTTCAAACAAATTTTTAAAACAGGATCTAAAACATTGTAAACTTCCAACTGATGCTCGGATAGAATTTACTAATCGTCTGTTTCAACACTATCTCAAGGAACAAGACGTTCACTTCTTTATAACACGTAACGAAACAAAAGCATCTGTAGTAGAAAGATTTAATTGCACTGTTGAAACTAGAACGTGGCACTATTTTACTCATCATCCTCCCTGTACTGAAACATCTGGTCAGTGCCTATAATCAATTGTATCATTGCAGCATTAAAATAAGACCAGTAAACCTTAATCACTTTAATCAGTATGTGGTGTGGAAAACACTTTACAAACTACCCACTAAAGTAAAATTTTGATTCAAATTAGGCATCAAGTAAAGTGAAGCATCAATTTAAGAAAGTGTATAAACTACAAGACTATTTCAGAGAAAAATTAAATGGAACATTTTACGAATCTGAATTACAAGGTGTTATAAAGTCTCCCAAAGACGTTTATGCTGTAGAGGAAATATTACGTGAATGAGGAAAGGGTAAAAAAAAAAACATAATTTCATAAAATGGAAATGATATCCTGATAAATGTAATAGGATCCCTCAAACAGATCTGAATCGTCTGCCTTCATAAAATATTATACATAACTCTATTTCTCGTTATTCAACATAGATCAGTTATAGGTGACGTTACATAGTAACAGTTCTATGAAATATTTTGCCAACAATAATCTGACAAACTATATCACTCGTTTTCCGAAATCTATCAACCTTGAAGGTTTCTTGGAAGTGGTCTTGGTTGAATTAGAGTATCCACAAAGCTGGCACAGGGACTCTAGCGTTGTAATTGCGCCAGCGCCCTCTGGTTCCATTTCGTGGAACTATGACTTCACGCCTATATACGCCCATCCTAGCAACGCGCCCACTGGTGACACTTCGTGGAACTATAACTTCATCGTTTATACCCCGTCACTCTCTTCCCTATTGCCTGGTGACCCCTGCTAAGGCGGCATCCTTTGGTCACAGGACCTGCGCCCTAACTACTTTCAATTCCAAAACATACATCTTTTCAGATGTGAGGATGTTATAATGTGAAGATTAATCCCACTATTCGATTAGCAATCGAAGAGTTGGTGGTAGGCGGTGTTGAGTAGCATGCCTTCTAGTTTAAGGACTGTTAGCGCAGATGGACCTCGAGTAGTTTTGTGTGAAATTCAGCAGCAAACAAACAGATCTAAATTAGCATGTTTTTTTCTGCGAACTGCCAATCACCTGATGATGGAACCAACATAAACTAAAAAGCATTTAGAACATTTGTATTCATACACCACATAAAGATTTTTGAAGGAGATATACGAACTTTATACCTGAACCAATACTATAATCTGCATACAGGCTTAAAGCAAATCCGTTGTCCGTTATTACAAAATTCTATGGGTCTGCGGATTTACAACGCTAGAATCCGGGTTTCGATACTCGTAGTGGGCAGAGTACAGATAGCCTATTGTGTAGCTTTGTGCTTAATTACAAACAAACAAAACAATTCTATGGAAAATGTTTTAGTGCCATCTGTTAGCAATATTTTAAAGCTCTGGTATTCACCAAATATTTAATTAAACTGATTTGGTATTTCGAAACATTTGTAACTAAGTGTAAGACAACATAAATTGTTTATCTCATTAAGATTTTTGTAATATATATATCCTCTTCTCATAATTTGGCTGTGTAAGTTTTGCTTCTTAATCATTTAACATTTTGGTAGAAACTTAATAATTCAAATTAAGAATTTCCAAGAAAAAAAAGCAATAATTTGGTAAAAGCATATCAAGTAAAGTACATACAGTTTAAATATCATTGGTTGGGACTTGTATGTTTTAAAAATATAATAAAAAAATGCAAAAGAATGTTTTTGCGTCGTTAGAACCTTATATATTAATAATTTATATACTTCCCATAAGATGACGCTTATCACTGTAATTCCTATTTATTTTAACAGTGAGGACCCTCAGTGGCTCACAAGAAATCTGAAGGCTTAACATGCTAACATTTGG
Source organism: Limulus polyphemus (assembly GCF_000517525.1). Classification (NCBI taxonomy): domain Eukaryota; kingdom Metazoa; phylum Arthropoda; class Merostomata; order Xiphosura; family Limulidae; genus Limulus; species Limulus polyphemus. Next base: position 181,953 of record NW_013666336.1, on the reverse strand, counting down.
ATGTCGATACCCGGCACAGGTAACTAACTCATCGTGTAGCTTCTGGCTTATTAAAAAACAAAAAGACTAGTGATAAAAAGTGATATCAAAGATCAATGGAAAGCAGTGAAATATATCAAATATGTAGGAGTAACATACAAGTTTCTGATGGAACGAAATAGACTATAGAAATCTATTTTTTTACGAAAGTATATACATGTTATTATATATGTAGTTTATCAAATAATCTAGTCATTTAGATAAGAAATTTATCCAAAAGTTAGTGTGCATGCAAATTATTTAATAAAGCAAATTGTTTTTTGAAAAGCTAGTTATTTGGAAATGTGTTGTTGTATGGCGTTTTCTCTGCAATAATTTCCCCTAGAATAATCATGTATGGTCCGCAAAATAACTGGAGGTTCAACAGAAAATATTTGCAGAAGTAAATTTGAATTCTCTGACTTTTGACCACGTTTAGCAAGGAAAAGGGCTAAACGCAATATACAACGAAGTGAAACAACCTTTATTAATCACTTAACACGATAAAAAGACAACAATGAGTGTATTTACGTCGTCTTTACTGAAAGTTTGAGAGCTCTCAAAGAAAAAGATCCGTGCAAGAAATTCTGTTTAATTCTGCTTGAATTTGTTCTAGACTGAGGAAACATAGCGTTATTTCTTCTTCCCATGATGTGTGCGATTCCTGTGGGTTATACTCATCAAAAATAAAGATAGGTTGTTTCACATTACAGTGTGAATTGAGAAGTGCCATACCGTTCTGCATCATACTAACGCGAATGACTGTTCTGCATCAAACTAACGTGAATTGAAAAATGCAATACCGTTCTGCATCAAACTAACTTGAATTAAGAAGTGCCATACCGTTCTGCATCAAACTAACGTGAATTGAGAAGTGCCATACCGTTCTGCATCATACTAACATGAATTAAGAAGTGCCATACCGTTCTACATCATACTAACATGAATTGAGAAGGGCCATACCGTTCTGTATCATACTAACATGAATTGAGAAGTGCCATATCGTTCTGCATCATACTAACGTGAATTACCGTTCTGCATCAAACTGACCAGACAGATGCAATACAGTAAAATCACGTTATAGTTGGGATTAATCCTTTATAGTTTCATTCACGCTGAGACACCTAAATACGCTTCAGAAGACTGTGGCTGTTTGGTCGCACCTACATACCAGTTCGATACAGTACCAGTGGTTATAGTGAACAATTCAAATCACAGTACGTTACCTTATATCACACAATAAGGTGCAAAACTGCTATTAAGAAACATGATTTATGTACTTATGATTGTGGCGTACATGTATGTCTCATTTACAAAATGAGTAGATACTATCCAGTTTACTTTTAAAAGTTGCATGAATATTTATTTCTACATAACTTTTCATCGTTAGGCTTAAAATGTTTGTACACAAATACACACACATGTACAGATATCTAACAAAAATTCATCATGAACAGGAACGCAACCACCCACCCACCACCAAGAAAGTTAGGAAGACGCCAATGCTATGAATGTTCTACAACCTCTTAATCAAATTTATGACTTATTTTTGTATAATGTACACTGCCGGGGGGAAGGCCCACGTATCGAAACATATTGGATAATTTTATGTGTCTCTCCGTTTAAAAATCATTATAAAAAACTTTAAAACAATTTGGCAAAATCACTCATATTTTATGTAAAGAACATAGGGTATCCCAGCAGATTTTAATAATATTTTTGTTAGGAATTGTTGTTCGACTAATATGTTATTATGGAACCTGGAACCAGCAACGTCATGGACTTACGAGCAATTTGGCGCATGAACAGTATAAAAAAGTATGTAGCTTTACGGTTAATAACTCGGTTATCCAATACAGTCATTTGAATTACTATTTGGAAAAATCCCCCCCCCCCCAAAAAAAAGTGAGCCAGAACACATTGCATTATGGGAAATGAGAAATGGTTATTTATTTTTGTAGTTATTAAACTTGTAGCTGCTGGAGTTGTTTGGATTTTAAGAGAACAGAATAGACACCAATTTGTATTTTTTTCTTGAATATGCAATTGAATCTTTTCTTTCAAATTGATATTTCAGTTTCTGTGTAAAAACAGCCTTCGTAATGTAGTTGATAAATCGTAGTAGCTGTGTGTGTACACAGTTTCTGTGTAAAAACAGCCTTCCTTAGGTAGTTGATAAATCGTAGTAGCTGTGTGTGTACACAGTTTCTGTGTAAAACAGCCTTCGTAAGGTAGTTGATAAATCGTAGTAGCTGTGTGTGTACACAGTTTCTGTGTACAAACAGCCTTCCTAAGATGGTTGATAAATCGTAGTAGCTGTGTGTGTACACAGTTTCTGTGTAAAAACAGTTTCCTAAGGTAGTTGATAAATCGTAGTAGCTGTGAGTGTACACAGTTTCTGTGTAAAAACAGCCTTCGTAAGGTAGTTGATAAATCGTAGTAGCTGTGAGTACACAGTTTCTGTGTAAAAATAGCCTTAGTAAGGTAGTTGATAAATCGTAGTAGGTGTGTTTGTACACAGTTTCTGTGTAAAAACAGCCTTCGTAAGGTAGTTGATAAATCGTAGTAGCTGTGAATACACAGTTTCTGTGTAAAAACAGCCTTCGTAAGGTAGTTGATAAATCGTAGTAGCTGTGAGTACACAGTTTCAGTGTATAAACAGCCTTCGTAAGGTAGTTGATAAATCGTAGTAGCTGTGAGTGTACACAGTTTCTGTGTAAAAACAGTTTCCTAAGGTAGTTGATAAATCGTAGTAGCTGTGAGTGTACACAGTTTCTGTGTAAAAACAGTTTCCTAAGGTAGTTGATAAATCGTATTAGCTGTGAGTGTACACAGTTTCTGTGTAAAAACAGTTTCCTAAGGTAGTGGATAAATCGTAGTAGCTGTGAGTAAACCGTCTAGAGGTTGATTTAGTTTCGCCCCTTTCATGTTCTTAGTAAAAACAGAATTATATGTGATAAGGGTGCTCTAACTAACGAGCCGAAAACGTTTAGACGTAGGAACTTAAGAAATGGATATCAAGTTTGGAATTCAACGATTTATAAGGAACCAGTTAATGTAATATACTCCTTTAAGAGTATAATTATTCATTGAAATTGAAGAAACTTAGCCGAATTAACGTCAATTTTATCAACAATTAATTATGGTTATAATGAACCACTAGTATTTCTGTATTATATCATCTTCATTCGTCTTACATTCGTTTTTTTTTTTTCATTTTAAAATCACGTAATAAAAATACTATATGCATGGCTTGAATTATTGAAACGAGCATTTTGTGGATAGGTTATGCAAAAGTTACATCAGGTTTATTTATTATGACATTTGTTTATTTGTTTTTGTTGTTAAGCACAAAGTTGAACAATGATCTATCTGGGTTGCTTCCACAAGCTAATTCCAGTCACACCAAACATGCTCGCCCTTTCAGCCGTGGGGGCGTTATAATGTGACGGTCAGTCCCACTATTCGTTGGTAAAAGAATAGTCCAAGAGTTGGCGGTGGGTGGTGATGACTAGCTCCCTTCCCTCTAGTCTTACACTGCTAAATTAGGGACGGTTAGCGCAGATAGCCCTCGTGTAGCTTTGCGCGAAATTCAAAATAAACAAACAAATACACAAGCTGACAGAGACGAAATTTTTAAATGAAGTGCCAATTGGCCAACTGTTTTTTTTTTTTTGTTGTTGTTGTTGTTGTTTTTACTGGAAATGGTTTCACCGCTTTCAAAAGTTAAAACCCATTATTAAGTACAAACGAAAGTTAATAATATATGTATAATGTTTTAATTTAACTGTGTATTACTGTAAAATCCTGGTGAATAAAATCTAAATAATTCTAATGCATTCAAAAATTAAATAATGATGCTACTTTTCATGTAATATAATTTTATGTTGAAAAATAGATATTGTGCTGCGTCAGTATCTATTTATCGTTGGCACTGAATCACACAAAATATCTTTTACTTGTTTCCGTCACAGATAGTGTAATAATAGCGCGTAATCTACACTGCCATCTAGTGAGAAACTTTATTACTATAAACTTACATTAGATTTTACACATTATCAAACTTGAACTTCATGAAGTAAGTCTGATAATAAAAAAAGAAAGGAAACATATGTAATGATTAAACGACAATAAATGTTCTCCCAAACCAAACTTCCTAGCTTTAACATAGTCAACTCAGACTTTTATTCAATGTTACACACTTCTAGTTTCAACATAGTCAGTTCAGATTTTTTCTTTGATGTCACTTGTTTCTAATTCTGACAGTCAACTCAGACTTTTATTCAATGTTACTTTTTCTGTGTCAGTGTTGTTTTTTTTATTTTTTTTTGGAAACGAGCTACAAATTGGGGGAAAAAAAGATAACATGCGAATATATTCGGGTAAATAATTAAAAATACGGCAAGAAATGGTTTACCAAGATTAACTCGAGCAAATATTTTTTGAAACATGGATGTTGTCCGTGGTATCTCGGTAAAACTACGGAAGGGATTAATACTACCCGTTTTAAATTTCACTTTGGTCTAAGATTTTCATTAATTTTGCCTGATAAATATTGAATTTTTTTTACTAGACCAAAAGTGCAAAACATGTTGCGATTACGGTTCATGACGTGTGTGGATAATAGAATGTTTGTTGTTAAGTGCAAAGCTGCACACTGGGATATATGTTCTGTGTACTCTGTCGGGATCCCACCCCGAATGTTAGCATTATCAGCCATAAAACTTACTGCTTAGCCACCGAATGATTGAAAAACTAAAATGTGATTTTATTCCACTTTTGAAAACCTCCCAGATTTAAAATGAAAGAATAGTTACTTTCCATTATTTAGTTATTTACTTTGAGAATAATATTTATTCATATTCTTACTTGTATTTCATACAAGATAAAAAATTTGAAGAGTCAGTAAATATCCCAATATAAAGTTTACAAATGAAAATCAACAGAATGACAAACTCTTGTTCTTAGATGTTCATATCTAAAATAACCAGGGTATACTTAAAGGAAAAGATAAGGGAGTTTTGTTTAATCCTGGTTTCAATTGTCTGATCAGCAATGATTCCTTTATCTGCTTTCAGGTGACATTATTCCATTCTGAAGGTTTCACTCTTTCAATTTTTTAAGAAACTCTTGTTAAAAACTTGTTATACACAGCCTTTAAGTTATCAGGCAACCAAAATATTTATTAAAGCATAAGTTGAGTACATTAGACGAATGCTTAGAAAGAAATCGTTTTCCGTTGTCGTTCCTAAATAGAATAATCCACACCAAAAGCTGAAAACTAAATACCCCATCTATTGTTATGTTAGATGTTATGAAGAAAACTGTTGCTTTAGTCATACCCTACTTAGACAGCATTTCATACGTGATTAAGTAAAAAATTATCAAACAGCCGCATCCAGAGTCTAAGTTGAAAGAGTTATTCAACTTTAAAGAACAACTTACTTTGAATACATCGCTAATGGTGTACGAGTTCATGTGCCCAAATCAACAACTAGAGGGCTCTGCATTCGAATATATGAACAGTGTAACACTAAATCCTACAATACTAGCAGTATTACCTCAAGTTATTTTGTTTGTTTGTTTTTTAGAGGGTGGGTTCTGCGTTATTCTGCATTCCCGTGAAGAATTCCATCTTGGAATATTAGAATATTTTGTCATTAAAGTAAGAAAATCATTTCTTAACCAGAAGATGAGCGCACTAACACTATATCTTCAATTGTAATAATGCAAAGAAAAGAACAAGAATTTCGATCGTTAAGAAAAACAAACAAATGAAACAACAACAGAGCAAATAAAAGTAACCATCCCTCAAGTATGGATCACAGCAATAGAAAGGTCAATAAAAGTGGCCATCCCTCAGGTGTGGATCACAACAATGGAAAGATCAATAAAAGTGGTCATCCCTCAAGTGCACAACAATGGAAAGGTCATTAAAAGTGATCATCCCTCAAGTGTGAATCACAGCAATAGAAAGGTCAATAAAAGCGGTCATCCCTCAGGTGTGGGTCACAACAATGGAAAGGTCAATAAAAGTGGCCATCCCTCAGATGTGGATTACAACAATGGAAATGTCTCACTGAACATTGTTAACATTGATTAATGGAGGAAACTAAAATATCATTGGACTCAAAGTTATAACTGATACTTATTATATACTGTTTAAAGCTAGATAATATGTGTTTCAGCCGAATGATCTTCGCTGTTTTTAACGCTAGTAATTCATTTATATAATTCTCTTTACCCATAGAATACCGTTTATCTTTTTATCATTTAATTTTTAGATTATTTGTTTAATTATTTTAACTTCGTTGGAAGGCAGTCGTAGCATCAGTGTTCTTGTATGTAGTTAAGCATAATCTGTGCTGTTCCTACCACGGGTATAGAAACCCTGTTTTTTATTATTATAAGCCTTCAGACTTACCGCTGTGCCACTGGGGACAGTGGTATTGTTAGACGATATTTCTGTTGACATTTTACTTGCACGTGTTTGAATCTAATATTAAGTAACAACATACGTGTGGAAGTTTACAGTAATGATTTGTCTGTTTGTTTCGGGAAATGTAATTATTGACAATTATGACACTTCAACGTGTTCTCGATTTAGATTATTAAGAAATATATTAGAAGTCATAACAATGTCAAGAAATTATATAATAACGAAAATGTGTTATTCTACTGTTTTTACGATGGAGCTTGTTTGAAAGTAAGTCATCATCAGATTTTTCTCTTAATTAGCACATCCAGTCTTTGTCATATCGTTTGGTACACCTAATGAAAAATATCACAAACCTATTACCTTTCCAACAAGTGAAGTAAATTAAGACAAGTCTCATTGGCAGACAAACATACGAAAGTGTCAGGAACGGATAGTTTGTTTATATTTTAACAGATTAAGTAAAATGTGATCGTCTTTCACTGTCGTTTGTTTTCTTTAAGCATCAGCTGATAGAAGTTTGTTTTCTCGGAATAAGGGTCCACAGCTTCGTTATGTACGTAATGTACCTTTGTTTTAGTTTAAAGTTAGAAAACTGGAAGATTACAAATTTTTTATATATTTATCTTCAGCTCAAAATGGTTATCTACGCATCACAAATTTTAAAGGAAAAGCTGTCCACGGACATCTCCTCAACAGCTATGTCTTCCTGAAAAATAAATAAACCCGATTAGCTAATAGTGACATCTAGTGACTTCTCAGTGTGTCGCTGTCGCACTTGGTGATTTTAGAAATTCCGGGTGTTCATTACATATTACTGTTTCATCAGAAGAGATGTCTTTTGGTGTTAAGTGGCGAACTCGAAGGAAGAGAAAGGCAGCCACTAATGAGGAAACAATCAAGAGCAGCAAGAGGATAATTAATCCAGCAACAAATCCCGGAACGGACATGCAGATGGCGCTGGATTCAAATTCAGTGACACTGGAGTATACATCAACAGGAGTTTCTTTAGTTCCTGAAAGAGGCAGTGTAAAGTCTACATCACCAGGAGCAACTACTTGAATAACTCGCTGAGTCTGGATATCTGTGGCTTCGGGGATTTGCCGACGTCGTCTTGTCGTGCTATTGAGTTCTAGCTCTTTCGATCTAGGGGAAGCGTCACTGGAGCGAGGCATACCTACTCCTCCGGTACCAGATACAGCATACCCCGTGGAAATCTTCATATCACTTGTTTCTTCTGGAAGCTGTTCGCCATTACGGTTGAAGAAAGCTGATGGGTAGTCCTCATCATCAGGATTGTTAGATCCTGAGTATTGGGCTGAATTAGAGATGCCATAAGAACTGGAGCTTGGCTTTTGTTCTTTCCTTGTGGGTTTAGTATTAGCATTGACTGGCTTTGCCTCTGAATAAGCAGAAGCTTGGTCACGAGGTGCTGGCAAGTAGCCTCCACCCAGATCTCCTCCACACTGTGGGATGGGACACTCATGTCTACACACCTGAATAATACACTGGAAATGGACATTCATGGAGTCTGGGAACTTGAAAGCTTGAAAGTAGGCATATGAAACAACGGAAGCAGATGCTCCAAAGTTTGGAACTTTCTGAAACCTGCTCATAATCTTTGGTCTCACTACACACCCATAATTATCAACTAACTGGATAGGTTGACTTTTACCATCATGAGCAATGCAATTTCTCACAAGCATATCAAACTTGTGTTCGTCGTCTTTGATGGCGAGAACCATAGTCATTGTTTGGCCAATCTTGACAATCCCGGCTACCTCACTAGCCCAAGGTCCCTTGCCTACTTGGATCTGCATCCAGCATTGAATGTTATCACCCAGGAAGTTGGCTGTTACAGCATCAAGCATGTCTACATTGAAAGGCCTGAAAGTTACGGCCTTTTCGTAGAAGTCATACCAAGTACAGCGAAGTCTGCGGGCCTGGTCCCATATCTCTTGAACCTGGGGGTCATACTGGATAATAACTGTATTCTCGATGAACAAGCCACCACCATATCCTCCCTCGCCTCCATGTGGGCCATGCTGTTGTTGGCTACTGGTCATCCCACATTTACCTAGAAATATTTCAAAGTTAACGATCTCATGACCAATCCCTGGAGGTAAATGGACACAGTTATGGTCACTGTAGTGACCCTTGCTAAATATCATCCCATAAAATGGACGGTCGAATTCGATATTCACTTTCATGTGATTTTTCTCACACTTGACATTCAAAGCATTAATCTGAGGCATGTCTGGGCGTCCAGCAGGCCATAGATCATGTGGTCCTACTTCAGGGTACGTTCCTGGGCTACCCGCGTGATGATTTCCTGGTCCAGAACCGACTGAGCCTGGACCAGGGCCTCCTACATAAGGAGCGACCCCTGCTTCCGGCCCTCCTCCACTAGATACATAGACAGGTACATCATTATAAACCGGGCCGTTAGCTTGTGTCTGTGGATAAGACCTGTGCTCAGCAGGTATATTAGCCAATTCTTCTTGTTGTAGGTCCTGGGAGCTATGAATCTCTTTAGCTGATATCTAGTAAGTTATAAAGAAAAAATCACCCTGTCATATTTGTCAGACAAAATTAAAATAATAATGAATAAACAATGACAATTAAAATAAAAACGAGAATCGCTTAATAAAGCTTTTGTTCATGATTAGAAAAAATGACGAAGAAGGAATACATAAATAAATATCGATGGTTAAAATTCAGTAAGCTACAACTTATCTAAACAAGCACAGATTTTATTAAACAGATTTATCGATTTGCCAGTTAAAGATAAATTAAGTCGGTTATCTGTTTAACACTTCTATCTTTGAGTTAATCTAGGAAGATAATCTTCAGATATAACGCCCTTCAACGTGTTTACAGTGTGACGACGATTTTGGAGATAAAAGAGCATATACACAACCCTATTTTAGTATTGTCTCACTGCTTTGGCCATATTTGCCAAAATAAAAATTCCACTAAGAATTTTTGTTTACCTCCAGTAATCCAAAAAAGGTCTGTTTTCATATTACTAAAACGTCTCATGTATACACTCTTAGCGCTGACGAAATATCAGTAATTGCTCGTTTTCATTTTTATGACACGAACACGGAAGTATCTGGGGTGTTTATTTATCTTGATATTACGTGTATGACCGTAACAAATCAGAGTAACAATACCGTGAAATAAGATGTTACCAAGAACTTCCTTAGCAGTATAGAGTGTATTTGTTCGCTGAAAGTTTCTTTAGTTCCTTTACGCTACATCAGTCATGCTTCGGTGCTATATTATTGTCCTAAGATGAAAATTGAACTTAAAGTCAGTGGGTCATCTTGCTCAGTGTGGATGATACAGCTCTAGTCACTCACAGTTAAGGGTAAAGACATACAGTGATTCTCTTACTCTACGACATTCTTTGAGGTTGAATTTATGTATTATAAAAAATCTATCCTTTACTTTCAATATCAGAATATGATGTCTTTACACTGATCAAGGGCGTGGGCTAAATAAATGTTGTATGTAGAAAGTATGAGCTACAATGTCTTCAACTTGAATTGTCATTTGAGGTTTCGCCCGAAGAAGATTTAAAACATATAAAAAATAGTTATATCCTATCTTATAACAAATAAAGGCCTTCCTTGATATATCTCGATACGAATATGGGTATTAGCTAATATGCTATCTCATGACAAATAAAGGCCTTCCTTGATATATCTCGATACTAATGTGGGTATTAGTTGGTATTCTCTCTAGTAACAAATAAAAGCCTTACTTTATACATCTCAACACGAATGTTGGTATAAGTTTGTATCCTATCTCATAACAAATAAAGACCCTACTTTGGTATTAGTCAGCATAACATGATTAATGAGCATAACAAATAAAGGCCTTGCTAAATAAGCTATGTCATAAAGAATAAAGGTCTTAGTTGATATACTAAAATGTTTGCTTTAGTGTTCTTATTAAAAATTAATTGCTGATCTAATGTTATTGTGAACAACAAACATCATTGTCTAGATTGTTTTGTGACTAGTCAACTTACATTGAGTAATAAACATCATCGACCAGCATATATTAACAAACAACAGGCGTTGCTTGTACAGAGATTGTGTATGTTACATTACAACGATTTTGGAGCCTCAGTACATCGTTACAGTCCATAATAACCCTTCTGCGTAGTTTCCATCGCAAAAGGCTCAGTCTAAAGATGTCCTTTCCAAAGCACACCATTCCTCCCTGCAAGCTTTCCACAAACCATTTTGTGTACGAAGACAACGGTTTCTCAGCGCCTGTTTCAACATCTGATTTGCATATTCAAAACCGTTTTAATATAACATTCTCAACGCCCTGTATTCTCACAAGACAAGGAGGGGAGGCATTGTTTTCAACGGCATTGTTTATCTAGTTCAAGCTTCTTACAAGATACTGGCTAATAATATGAAATTTCAATACAGTATAGTACATCAGAAGCCTGACCTTTATCTATCAGATGGCTCTTTCTAACTACTTAATATACATGTTTTAGTTTTCCTAAAAGAATACATGAGAACCGTTGGTTATTCTTCATTAAGTTCCTTGCTAAATCAGCAAAGTTCAGAAAGAGAAAAAAATATTTGTATTCTACAATATTCTTCCTCTATATTCTCCTTGTGTTGTTTTTATTCATATTTGCTATTTAACGTAAACTCGGATAGAATAATTTGTTTTAGCAAAGATGTCCGATAGTGAAGTGTGCTTATTGTTTTATTTCCTTTATATGTAGTTTTAAAACATTCGAAGCATGTTTGATTTAAAGTTTATCTCTGTGATTCTTTTATAAGTACTTTCGTGTTTCCAGTGTAACCAAGAAAAAATATATTAACTTTTAACAGTGCTTTTGCAAAGCTACAGTAAAATGTATTACGACTTTTTTTTTTTTTGTAGAATAAATACAAACTATTTAGTTTGAAAGGGGGTACACTTCATATGGATTTACAAGAAAAAATAATTCACTTAAGTATAAAACTTACCCGTGTTACTAAAACAATAACCACAAGTATTATAATAAGTCTTCGTTGAAGCATGCTGTATTGTTTCTGACTTTAATTTCCGGTTCCAGCACGCTAACACAACCTACATTAAAACAAAGATAGGTTAAGAACATATATATAAGAAACAACAAACTATGATTCATTAAACGTTTAACGTTAAAGTTTATTGTGTGAACTCTTCAGTATTTGTTTGTTTGTTTTAGCGCAAAGCCACTTTGGGGTATCTGCTCTGTACACCGCACGTAATCGGACCCGGATTTTAGCGTTTTAAGACCATATACTTATCGCTGACTCACCAGGGGACTGTCTTTAGTATTTTATACATGTGTTTTTTATGAACAGCCCAATAGTAAATCTTTCATTAAACATGTACTTTTAAAGCGATCACTAGACAAACAGCAATATTACATCCTCTACTAAATGTATAACTTTAAAACATTCACTGGACAGACAGCAATGTTATATCCTTTACTAAATGTATAGCTTTAAAACACTCGCTGGACAGACAGCAATGTTACATCCTTTACTAAATGTATAGCTTTAAAACACTCGCTGGACAGACAGCAATGTTACATCCTTTACTAAATGTATAGGTTTAAAGCATCACTGGACAAACAGCAACGTTACATCCTTTACTAAACGTATAACTTTAAAGCATCACTGGACAAACAGCAATGTTACGCCCTTTACTAAATGTATAACTTTAAAACACTCGCTGGACAAACAGCAACGTTACATCTTTTACTAAACGTATAACTTTAAAGCATCACTGGACAAACAGCAATGTTACGCCCTTTACTAAACGTATAACTTTAAAGCATCACTGGACAAACATCAATGTTACGC
>NW_013666336.1:164875-168744 GCF_000517525.1 Limulus polyphemus | reverse complement strand
CGCAAGGTAGATTATTGAGTACACTGGTAAATTTGTATTATCCAATACACCTACACCAAGGCAGATTATTCAGTACACTAATACATTTATATTATCCAGTACACCTACACCAAGGCAGATTATTCAGTACACTAATACATTTATATTATCCAGTACACCTACAGTAAGGTAGATTATTCAGTACATTGGTACAATTATATTATCCAGTATACATATCGCAAGGTAGATTATTGAGTACACTGGTAGATTTGTATTATCCAATACACCTACACCAAGGCAAATTATTCAGTACATTTGTACATTTATATTATTCCTTAGATAGTTGCGTTTACTATTAATCTAACTGTATGTTAGATATTTAATTTTATAGTTAATTACAGTATTCAATAGAGAAGATTAATTTAAAAGTTTTCACTTCATGGTGCGATAGAAATGTTACAAAAGAGTTATATTTGAACAATAAGAAAACAAACGATCGTAGCAGTTGCTTCATTAGATTACTGTAATTAGAATATAAACAACATAGTGAAGTCTTCACAGAATTTATTCTGTTACGTGACTATAGCTCGTGTATAAATTGCGCGTGCGTGTATGGCTCATTATTTACCAAATACATTTAAGAGTAAACAAGATAGACCACATAGTTGATAAAAACCTAAAAGTCTATCTTCGAAACACACTACATGGCACATTTCCCTAGAAGACTGTCATTGAAACAAACTACATGGTACATTTCCCTAGAAGACTGTCATTGAAACACACTACATGGCACATTCTCCTTAAAAGACTATCTTCGAAACATACTACATGGTACATTTCCCTAGAAGACTGTCATTGAAACACACTACATGGCACATTCTCCTTAAAAGACTATCTTCGAAACATACTACATGGTACATTTCCCTAGAAGACTGTCATTGAAACACACTACATGGTACATTTCCATAAAAGACTGTCATTAAAACACACTACATGGTACATTTACATAGAATACTGTCATTGAAACACACTACATGGTACATTTCCATAGAATACTGTCATTGAAACACACTACATGGTACATTTCCATAGAATACTGTCATTGAAACACACTACATGGCACATTCTTCCTAAAAGACTATCTTCGAAACACACTACATGGGACATTTCCCTAGAAGACTGTCATTGAAACACACTACATGCACATTCTCCCTAAAAGACCATATTCGAAACACACTACATGGTACATTTCCCTAGAAGACTGTCATTGAAACACACTACATGGTACATTTTAATGTACCATGTAGTGTGTTTCAATGACAGTCTTCTAGGGATGAAGTGAAGACACTTAAGTGAACATACCGTTTATCAGCTAGTCTAAACATTGTTTTCTAAATTAAAAAAACAACAAAAAATATGTACCATGTAGTGTGTTTCAATGACAGTCTTCTATGGAAATGTACCATGTAGTGTGTTTCAATGACAGTCTTCTAGGGAAATGTACCATTTAGTGTGTTTCAATGACAGTATTCTATGGAAATGTACCATGTAGTGTGTTTCAATGACAGTATTCTATGGAAATGTACCATGTAGTGCAATATGCTTAGAATACCTAATTGGTTCAATATCTAGTCGATTCTAACTACATGTCTATTTATAATGTATTCGCCACACTAAAAAAATGTTAGTTTTTTAAATATTTAATGCTTTCGAGTTTTGTTTAAAATATACAAAAATTGAAGATGTTTTCAAAACAATGTGGGGGTCTTCATTACACTGTACAGTTCCACACTTCATTACACTGTACAGTCCCACACTTCATTACACTGTACAGTCCCACACTTCATTACTAGATTGTTAGGCTATTCTTTACCTTCTAGATATTTGCAAATTCTTATATTATTCCTAGCGTGCATGGTTTTTCGCAACCTGACATACTCAACAAGTTTCTTTAGAAGACGGTATATTGAAATATAACGGTAGATTCTTCATAGTTTAGAAGACCTTTCAATACAGGTATAATTCTTCGTATACTGGTTCTGGTTTATTAATTTTTTATTACTCTTTCAATATTTTATTATTATTTAGTCATTTTTACTGTAAATGAATTCTAATGAAAATATTCTCTATAACATCATTAGAAACACTTCACTCCAATGTTTCCACGAATGTATATTATTAAAATAAATCCTCTCCTTTCTAAAGTATACATCTTCATTAATAGATTTCTGATACTCTTTAAATCACACTTACCGATTATCGCCAGAGTAAGTATGCAATCTTGAATCTCCGATTCACCCATACAAAGCATGCATGTGATATAGGTCGTAGGACACGAAAATCATTTCAAATTATTTCTTAGTGCCATTGCTTTAAAATCCTGACAACAAATATTCCAATATGATATTTAGTACGATACTTACTCAGATCTTTAGTGCAGTCTATCAGTGCCACAATAGTGTGGTAAAACTTTTAATTCAGTCCAAATAAGATTTGTGTATTAAAACAATGAGAGATCGATCACCTAGTGATTGATATCTCTATAAAGTTCCTTGAAGTTTCAGCTATCTCGATAAAGAAGAGAGTCTCAAATGAGCAGCAACTCTGACAAGCCTATCGTTGTTTGCATTGTTTTTCAGGTAACTAGACCATCAGGACATTAATAACCACACACAAACGCACTCAAGTGTAACTTATAATTATTTTTGATTCTGGATATTGAAGTTAGAAGCTCGACCTCTGTCGACAACCTAGTTAATTAAGCGAAGTTCATAGCTCGCTACTTTCCGTCCAACTTGAATAAAGGATGATATTCTATAATAACTGTTACTAACAGAGGTCTGATCTTCACGAACCTTACCACTTAGCAGGGCATTCTCTTCATATAATGCTTCTAACAGGTGGAATACGCATATAGGGCAAGTTTACTCGGGTTTCCAGTGGAATTCACGGCATGCACTAGAAACGAGACCGTTACCATTAAGCTATTCTTGAGAAGTTTCGAATCAGTGGCTCAGTATTCACAGAAAACTTGAAGTAATGTATGAATATTGTGACTATAACCGAAGAATTTGCTATTCAGTTGATCTTCATTGTCCTCAGACCGAGGCTACACACACAATCAAAGGAACCCAGGTGTTCTATGGGTCTTGTTTCCTTCCATGGGGCACTAAAGTGAGCAGTTTTATTCTTCATGCATACACGTGTAAAAATGTGGAAATACGTCTCTAATTAATACTGGTTTCGCCATCTCATCCTGTATGAAATGTATGGTTTTTGTTCTCTAAACTATATTTAAAAGATTTTCAACAAGAATGTGTTCTAATTACCGAGAACAGAAAAGTATAACTGATAAGAACTAACCATAATTTTCTCCACTTTCTGAGCTCTTAATATTATACAAATTTAAATACCGAAAATAAAATTATGATTAAATCTTCTGTGGATTTCACTATTACACCCATCATATATTAGGTCGTCAAGAAATTAATGTCGCTTTTTTTAATGAAAAAACTCGAACAATTTATATATCAAAACAAAACATTTATTAACTGAAATAGTCTCAGTTCTTATCAATGATGCTTTTCCATCTTACAATCGGGTTGTTATTGCCCTGATTAAAGAAATCACTTGGCTTTGAAGCAAAAACATGTCGATGTCCTCTTTAACACCTTCCACGTTTGCATACGTTTTCACATTAAGATGGTGTTGCAGCGAACGATAAAGATTGTAATCTGATGGTGCCATTATCTGGAGAATATGGTGGGTGGGGGAGAACTTCCCAACCTAACTCCATAATCTTGTGTTGCGTCAAACGTGCTCCATGTGGATGTGCATTGTCGTGGAGAAGAAGAACACCTTTCAGACTGGCAAGGAAAGGGAGTTTCTGA
>NW_013666336.1:159967-164019 GCF_000517525.1 Limulus polyphemus | reverse complement strand
TGTTGTGTAATGCCACGTTATTTATATATAAACATGTGGAGCACTATGCAAACCACCTTATTAACCGTAGACTGTTGTGTAATGCCACGTTATTTATATATAAACATATAGAGAACTATACAAACCACCTTATTAACCGTAGACAGTTGTGTAATGCCACGTTATTTATATATAAACATATAGAGAACTATACAAACCACCTTATTAACCGTAGACAGTTGTGTAATGCCACGTTATTTATATATAAACATGTGGAGCACTATACAAACTACCTTATTAACCGTAGAGAGTTCTATAATGCTACGTTATTTCTTTCATTTTCGAAAGTGAACTCCTACGTTTTCTTTATTCATAGCGAGGGATACAACGTTAAACTATATAATAATACGCTTGTTCGTGTGTCTGTTACGGAAATGACGTGTGCGCGCATGTTTATATTAGATAATAAGGTGCGCGCGCGTATTATCATAACAAACAAAGTATTATTATAATAGATTAGCAGAGACTCGCAAGACATTTGCGCTCAGATTAATGTCTTCATTGCTGTTGTGTGTTATTAAGCACAAAGCTACACAAAATGCTAACTGTGCTCTGCCCACCACGGGTATCGAAACCCGGTTTCTAGCGCTATAAGTCCGCAAACATACCACTATGCCACGGGGGGAGCATCTTTATTGCAACAATACTTCTTTAAATACAGGATTTCTAGAATGATACAAAATATTTCGAATTGCAGACAGCGAAATCTTGTCATACCATAATTCTGTTGTCAGTATGCCTTAGAAGCATGCGCAGTAAGAATTTTACCCAGAAAAATAGTGCAAGCACCTGTCTGCTCCAGAGAGCTGGAAAGCTCAATAAACAAGTCAAAAACTGCTCTATGAATGAAGGAATATTAAAAAAAGGTGGATGTAAATATTCTTTATTAACCATTTAATACAATAACATTAAAAGCTTGAAGTTTTCAAAAGGTTTGACGTTATATCCCAGAATATCATTATAAGTTTATTTATAGATAGTATTAAGTACAGTATAGTTTAGTCCTTACTAAGCTAATGTATAAAACATACACGGTACATTGTTTGTTTAAGTTCTATCTTTATCGAACTTAGGCCTCATATTAGTTAAGGTTTTATAAAGTACGACCTTAATACAAATGGACTTTTCGTTTGTATTATCCTACAAATCGTGTATTTAAAGAAATACTGTTGCAATAAAGAGACTAAATGTACAGCAGTCGTTCTGTGGATATCTGCTAGTATATAGTATTCCTTCCTTCGATAATTCCGATAGTCACCCTCCTTTCTGATAGAGTGAATTTAGTCCCAATTACTGCTGTACAAAAGTTTGAAATCTGCAAAGAACTTTATTAGAAAAGTGTTCTTAAACAACTTATTGAGGCAAGTTTGATTGATTGATTGATTTAAGCTAAAAGCTGTAAAACTGGCTGTCTGCGCCGTGTTCGCTGCAGGGACAGAGACCCGAATCTTAATGTTATAATTACAGAAGCTTGCTGCTGAGCTAAGGGAGGAGGTGGAGCGGAGGATAGTGATATAAGAGTTACTTTTCATAATAACACCAGATGAACATAATAACACCGAATTTTGTGATTATTGGTCGTCTGCATGTTCGTGGAGTGATTGTAACATACACATGTAACCTAAAGAGTGATTATTTTGTCACTTTCAATAAAGTAGATTATAAACTTCGACTTTTGATACCTTGATGTTATGCACTGGGTTCAAGTTACTTTATTGTTTTCGATATCAATCAGTTCTGTGTTCCTTAAAGTTAAGATTTGTTCAATTGTTATCATACACAGGGTAACCACTGTCATGGTAACAACTGAGCACGTTCCATGGATATGTTCTCTTGTCATGATAATCTCGGTACAGGATCCCTCAGGCAGTATTTCAGTTAATCAACTCTGTCACTTCCTTGATTTCTTGCAGTATTACGATATATGCTGGTTGTAATATTATGATAGATACTGCGATTATACAGGTGGCGACGGGAACCTTTTTTCTAGACTTCCCTTCACACTGAACACAACAGGTATTATATTATATTACACGACGTTTCTAGTGCTTAAAGCCTTAATATCTCCTGAAATGTTTGTAAGTATGCAACTCATACCGTAAAATTCAACTACAGGCAGTATCCGCAATTGGCCTTACCCTTTACTTTCAAAACTTGTAAACTAAATGTAACAACTCGTTTGCTATACGGCTTCATAATATTGTCTCAACAACAGTGGTTCTATTTTTTTTATCATAAATCCTCTACACAGCAAATATTATATAATTTATTCTCAATTTAATATTACGCTATTCTTCTTGTAACTAATGATTGAACCAATTCATATCCTTCCACCCCCTCTTCCAAGAATTCTAGTATCCAGGAGATAAGACATTTTCATTTGCTATTGCATATGGTTTGAATTTGAGTTTCCAAATAAAACGATATTACAACTGAATATTTATATGATTCCAGCCAGAAAAGTTCTAATTTTGTATTTCACAACACTTCTAGTTCTTAAACGGAAGTAAAATTGGCATGCGGGTTGATGGAGCACGTGAACAAATAGGAACTGTGACTTCCGTGTTTCCTCAAACAGTTACCAATAACTATCACATGGAATACCTTTAAATATTCATTGGTATATTTAGCGTATTTTCTAGGTACGTTTACATGAGAAAGGATCAGATAATGACTCAGATTACCTAACGAGTCCGTTATAGGCTTAGATGACTTATGAGCTTGAGAAAGAATCAAGCAATGACTTAGATTACCTAATGTGTCCATTATAGGCTTATATTATCGACTTATGAGCTTCAGAAAGAATTAGGTAAAGGCTTAGGTTATTTAATGTGTCCATTCTGTGCTTTACTTATCAAATTATGAGCTTGAGAAAGGATCAAGTTATGATTCAGACTACCTAATGAATCCGTTATAGGCTTAGATTATAACCTTACCAGTCTTTAGCTGACACTTTCTCGATGGTGAAACGCTACGTGTAGCAATTCTAAGTTAGCGGGGGGCGTTTTTTTGATTCTAGAAACAGAATATTATTAAGATTATTGTTTAATGCTAGTAGGTGGATAGTAACTTCCCTCTAGTCTATAAATTCAATATTAGGAACGACTAGCACAGATAGCCCTTATATATAACTTTGCGCGAATATACAAAACAATACCTTAATAAAACCGAAAATGTATGAAATCAACATGTTAAAAAAGGCCCCCTGTGAGTTCCATAAATAAAGTAACTGGTAAGGAAAACTTAGGAATATAATCGTGTCTTGATTCTTATTAACTCGTTTCTGGATTAGTTAATCCGTCTTTTTTAACTATTCACGTCCTCCTTGTGCTGCGTTCTAACTCATTCTGGAGATATTAAATAGGACTTTCCGTGAATGTACGGGTAGTAAACTCAACTCTGTGGGAGTGGGTGGAGGGAAGTCTGCAAAACGTGCAGAATTTGGAAAAGATATTATTCTTGTTGATCAATAATTTATCTTGAAAACAAGAAATCCTAGTCCGAACTTTATAAAACATCACCATTAGAGTTTAACATGTTTCTCATATTAAATGTTACAGAAACACCATAGTCATGACATGTCTATGATATATTCTTTATTGCATTAGGTAGTAGTGAAACATGATGGTCAAAACATACCTATGACATATTGTCTATGATACTAGCGTTACAGCAGGATGATAATCAAAACATGCCTATAACATATTGTCTGTAATTTCAGCGTTACAGGAGCATGATTGTCAAAACATATCTGTGACATATTGTCTATAATATTAGCGTTACAGTAGTATGGTACTCAAAACATGCCTATAGCATATTGTCTATAATATTAGCGTTACAGTAGTATGATAGTCAAAACATGCCTATGACATATTGTCTATAATATTAGCGTTACAGTAGCATGATTGTCAAAACATGCCTATGACATATTGTCTATAATATTAGCGTTACAGTAGCATGATTGTCAAAACATGCCTATGACATATTGTCTATAATATTAGCGTTACAGTAGC
>NW_013666336.1:145532-159263 GCF_000517525.1 Limulus polyphemus | reverse complement strand
TACAATTTACTCTTAGCCGGAAGTATTGTCAGTACAATTTACTGTTCAACAAGAGGTGTTGTAAGGTACAATTTACTGTTCAACAAGAAGTGTTGTAAATACAATTTACTGTTCAGCAAGAGGTGTTGTAAGTACAATTTACTGTTCAACAAGAGGAGTTGTAAATACAATTTACTCTTAGCCGGAAGTATTGTCAGTAGAATTTACTGTTCAACAAGAGGTGTTGTCAGTACAACTTACTTTTACTTTTGATAGATTACGTTAGTTAGAATAAAAAAAGAAAACTTGGCAGTTTTAAAAATCTAAATAATGTTAGAAACTCATGAACTACGATTAAAACGAGACCTCGCATAGAAATTTGTTCGGCCCAGAATCGAAGTACATTGTTACTGTCTTGAAGGTTGTAAACGACAGTTATTAATATTAGGAAATCCAACGATATATACGAGATAAAGATTAAAAAATAAAAATATTAAAAACTCACATGAAATAATATGTCCAATATATAAAAAACAAACGGTTCTATCCGTGGGATTAGTTGGAATATCCTCCCGAAGTGTTTTCGCTCGCGCTGCTGTGGCCCCTGCCAATCAGACTACCTACAAACACAACACACCAGTCCTGGCAAGGTTAATAACGTGACTAGCGCACACGGCTTCCGTTGTGACGTTTTATTAGGGCCGCGCGCTGACCCGTTGAAGATGCTCCAGTTTTGCTCACACATCCTGCTAGGGCATGCAGGAATTAGGGTGTCGGCGTAACGTTACTGAACGCTGTCTCACTTGGGCTCGCCCAGTATTCGGGAGGAAAGGAGAGCACGCGGATCTTCTCGTGCATGTTTATTTAAGACAAACCCTAACCGTTAATTAAATCACAGGTATTCACGCAGGTGAAAACACTGAAAGTAACGCTCATAAAGTGCGACCCCTCTACAGGATCTTCCCCTCTTAGTTACCTCTAAATTAAGTACTGATTACTAACGGTTACAGTAAGATGTGAGTGTGTGTGTGCGCGCAACAACCGACAAACGTAACTCTGATTAGACTGAACTTTTTATTGTCATTGATGTTCAACAGCATTACAAGATAGTGAAATATGCAAAGCTGTGAAAAGTATTATAGAACAAAAATATGGTTGGAACTCTCTGAATTTTCAGGCGTTTCATATGTCATCTTTCTTATTCATTTGAATATTGTCAGGCCGTGGAGATGCCGTAGAAAGATATTTAATTATATAACTATTTTACGAGTATACACTATTTGATGAGGGTGATACACACTGAACTATCGCAAATATACACCATTTGATGATGACGATACACCCGGGATTGTCGAGAACATATACCATTTGATAAGGATGATAAACCCAGGATTGTTGAAAACATACACCATTTGATGACGATGATACACCTAGGATTGTTGAAAATATAAACCGTTCGATGACGATGATACATCCAGGATTGTTGAGAACATACACCATTTGATAAGGATGATACACCCAGGATTGTTGAAAATATACACCGTTTGATGACGATGATATACCCAGGATTGTTGAGAACATACACCATTTGATGATGACGATACACCCGGGATTGTCGAGAACATATACCATTTGATAAGGATGATAAACCCAGGACTGTTGAAAACATACACCATTTGATGACGATGATACACACAGGATTGTTGAAAATATAAACCGTTCGATGACGATGATACACCCAGGATTGTTGAGAACATACACCATTTGATGACGATGATACACCTAGGATTGTTGAAAATATAAACCGTTCGATGACGATGATACACCCAGGATTGTTGAGAACATACACCATTTGATAAGGATGATACACCCAGGATTGTTGAAAATATACACCGTTTGATGACGATGATACACCCAGGATTGTTGAAAATATACACCGTTTGATGACGATGATATACCCAGGATTGTTGAGTTGAGAACATACACCATTTGATGATGACGATACACCCGGGATTGTTGAGAACATATACCATTTGATAAGGATGATACACCCAGGATTGTTGAGAACATACACCATTTGATGACGATGATACACCCAGGATTGTTGAAAATATACACCGTTTGATGACGATGATATACCCAGGATTGTTAAGAACATACACCATTTGATGACGATGATACACCCAGGATTGTTGAAAATATACACCATTTGATGACGATGATACACCCAGGATGTTGAGGTTTTTCATTAAAGCAACGAAGTTTACTTCTGTCAGAAACAAAAAATCCCCCCAAAAGATTGTACATTTACACATTAATAGTTATAACTTCAATACTAACAAATAAAGTGTTTCTTATTTACATAGAATTGGTGGCGTAATTGATAGATGTGACCTTTGACCTGCTTTTTTGTTAGTTTACAGATTCTATATCAGACCATTTGTGAAATATAGTTACTCACTCTCCGTCTGAAACTACAAATCCATAAAAATCTTGCTCTGAAAACTAGGTTAGATTTTCTGACTATACTCCCGAAGTTTTTCTTTACAAACCATCTGCCTCATTATCCATTTATCTACTTTAATCTCCAAGTTCTAGGGAAAGATTTGACCTTTTTTTAAAAAATTTTCTTCGTAAGTTAAAATTTATGTTACTATTTATTCTTTACATCTGGTATTCAGCTTTCCTGCGGTGCTTTAGCGTGATTGTAGTTTATCTTGTTACTTTTTTTTTTTGCGGATAATTATTTTCATTATCCCAAATTTCTTCCAGGTTCCTGTCATTGATGTGTGTGTGTACATGTGAAAGAAATAAGTATTTAAACACAGTTCAGTTTTCTCATCATTAAAATAGAACAAGCCTAAAATTATATACGCACTAACACATTGATTAGAAAATTAATTTGCAAATATATATTAGTGAAATACATGAATAATAATATTTGTAATATGACATAATGATATACATATACTGTGTGTCACGTACAAAGAAGTATCCTAGTTTGTGCAAAGTAGTTTGTTTAAGAACAGTAAGACTAACATGAAATTAAAATGTGACATTCACATAATTTCATATTCGTGTGTACACAACTGTGCCCTCTATCAACGCGATCAGAACGGAATTTTGTATTGTATATCAGTCTTTTTTTATAACCCTTTCTTTTCAGCAGTTCACCAGTGGCTAAGCAGTAAGTCTTTGGCCTTATGACGCTTAAAGTCTTGTTTCGATACCTGTGGATGGCACAGCACAAGTAGCCCATTGTGTAGCTATGTGCTTAACAAAAACAAACATTTTTTTCACTATTTCAATTTCTGAAAAATATATTTCTCTTATACGTTTGTTTTATTTGTTGGTCTGTATTGTCGTCAGGAGATCTTAAGATATATACTTTTTTATTAAATTAAGAGACATGTTTTGACAGATAGATTGCACCAACAAGCCGTCTCAAAAGTTCCAGAATTTTATTTAATTAACAGACATGTTTTGACAGATAGAATGCACCAACAAGCCGTCTCAAAAGTTCCAGAATTTTATTTAATTAACAGACATGTTTTGACAGATAGAATGCGCCAACAAGCCGTCTCAAAAGCTCCAGAATTTTAATTAATTAACAGACATGTTTTAACAAATGGATGCGCCAACAAGCCGTCTCAAGAGCTGCACAGTTTTTTAAATTAAGGGTCATATTTCCATAGATAAGATGGGCCAACAAGCCACACGAGGATCTCCACAGTTTGTTTGTTTTTAATTTTAAAACATGTTTTCATAAATAGGATGCACTAATGAGTTGTCTGAAGAACTCAACAGTTTTTGTTTAATTAAGACATGTTTTGAAAGATAGAATGGGCTAATAAGCCGTCTGAAGAGCTCCATAGTTTTGTTTGTTTTTAATAAAGGGACATGTTTTGACAGATATGATGCGCCAAGAAGCCGTCTAAAGAGCTCCATAGTTTGTTTGTTTTTTAACTAAGAGACATGTTATGACAGATAAGATGCGCCAACAAGCCGTCTGAAGAGCTCCACAGTTTTTGTTGTTGTTTGAATTAAGAGACACGTTTTGACAGATAGGATAGGCTTACAAGCAGCCTAAGGATCTCCACAGTGTGTTTGTTTTTTTAATTAAGAGACATGTATTGACAGATACGATGCGTCAACAAGGCGGCTGACAATCTCCACAGTTTGTTTGTTTTTTCAATTAAGAAACATGTTTTGATAATTAGGGTGCACCAACAAGCCGCCTGAAGAACTCACAGTTTTCGTAAACTAAGAAACACGTTTTGACAGATAGGATAGGCATACAAGCAACCTAAGGATCTCCACCACAGTTCTGTTTTTTTAACTAAGATACATTTTTTGAAAGTTAGTATGCGCCAACAAGCAGTCTAAAGAGCTCCACAGTTTTTGTTTAATTAAGAGACATGTTTTGATAAATAGGATGCGTCAACGAGCCGTCTGAAGAGCTCCACAGTTTTTTGTTTTTTTTTTAATAAAGAGACATGTTTGACAGATAGGATGCTCTAAGAAGCCATCTAAAGAGCTCCACAGTTTGTTTTTCTTACTAAGAGACACGTTTTGACAGATAGGATAGGCCTACAAGCAGCCTGAGGATCTCCACCACAGTTTTGTTTTTAAATTAAGAGACATATTTTGACAGTTAGTATGCGCCAACAAGCTGTCTGAAGAGCTCCACGGTTTTGTTTTTCAATTAAGAAACATGTTTTGATAATAGGATGCGCCAACAAGCCGTCTGAAGAACTCACAGTTTTAAACTAAGATACATGTTTTGACAGATAGGATGCGCCAACAAGCTGTCTGAGGAGCTCTAGAGTTGTTTTAACTAAGAGACATGTTATGACAGATAGGATGCGCCAAAGAGCCGTCTAAAAAGCTCCAGAGTTTGTTTTTCTTACTAAGAGACACGTTTTGACAGATAGGATGCGCCAACAAGCCGTCTGAAGAGCTCCACAGTTTTTGTTGTTGTTTGAATTAAGAGACACGTTTTGACAGATAGGATAGCCCTACAAGCAGCCTGAGGATCTCTACAGTGTGTTTGTTTTTAAATTAAGAGACATGTTTTGACAGTTAGTATGCGCCAACAAGCTGTCTGAAGAGCTCCACGGTTTTGTTTTTCAATTAAGAAACATGTTTTGATAAATAGGATGCGCCAACAAGCCGCCTGAAGAATTCATAGTTTTTAAACTAAAAGACATGTTATGACAAATAAGATGCGCCAACAAGCCGTCTGAAGAGCTCCACAGTTTTTTGTTTAATTAAGAATCATGTTTTGATAAATAGGATGGGCCAACAAGCCGCCTGAGAATCTCCACAGTGTGTTTTTTTAATTAAGAGACGTGTTTTGATAAATAGGATGCGCCAACAAGCCGCCTGAAGAATTCATAGTTTTTTTAAACTAAAAGACATGTTATGACAAATAAGATGCGCCAACAAGCCGTCTGAAGAGCTCCACAGTTTTTTGTTTAATTAAGAATCATGTTTTGATAAATAGGATGGGCCAACAAGCCGCCTGAGAATCTCCACAGTGTGTTTTTTTAATTAAGAGACGTGTTTTGATAGATAGGATGCACCAACAAGCCGTCTGAAGAGGTCCGCAGTTTTTTGATTGTTTTTTTAAATTAAGGGACATGTTTTGACAGATAGGATGCGCCAAGAAGCCGTCTAAAAACTCCACAGTGTGTTTGTTTTTTAATTAAGATAGGATGCGCAAACAAGCCGTATGAAGAGCTCCACAGTTTTTTTTAATTAAGAGACATCTTTTGACAGATAGGATGCGCCAACACGCCGTCTGAGGAGCTTCACGATTTATTTGTTTTTTAAGTTAAGAGACATGTTATGAAATATAAGATGTGCCAACAACCCGTCTAAAGAGCTACACAGTTGTTGTTTTTTAATTAAGAGACATGCTTACATATTTTGATAGATAGGTTTGTTTGTTTTTAATCATGCACAAAGCTACACAAGGTCTATCTGTGTTCTGCCTACCACGGGTATCGAAATCCGGTTTCTAGCGTTGTAAGTCTGCAGACATACAGCTGTGCCACTGGGGATGGTGTGGAGGGGGGGCTGATAGATAGGATGCACCAATAAGTCATCTGAAGAGCTCCAAAGTTTTTTGTTTTGTTTTTAATTAAGATACATTTTTTGACAGATAGGATGTGCCAACACGCCGTCTGAGGAGCTCCACAGTTTTTGTTGTTGTTTTTTTTTAATTAAGCGACATGTTTTGACAGTTAGTATGGGCCAACAAGCCGCTTGAGGAGCTCCACAGCAGGATGACGTCTTAACAGACACATGTCATCTTTCAACACGTGTTGGTGTATTACGAACACCTCTCTCAAAATTCGAATACATAGTCGGAACTTAGCATCCATTTCCTATCTTTTGCATTCTGTCACATAACAAAACACAAAAACAAAGACAAATGACTAAATAAAGACACTATTTTTTACTGTTGTTTCTCAACAAGGTTAACCGTTTTGATGACCAAATGAAAACTATAGTTCTAACTACATTTGTTTTCCCTGTTAAATTTAATGCTTTGATAACAAGCAAATATAGCAGTTTTAACAGCTACTATGTTTGGTCAACAGAGTTAGTGTTTGGGTGCTGATGTTAAAAGCTGGGATTATTTCAGAACTAAACATTTTGCTCTATTTATTTAAAATGACCAGATGTCCCAGATTTTAGAATATTGTGTCAATGTCCTTTTGGAATCTTCAAGGATGCCTAAGATCCGGTTTCCATTTTTGCCAGTGTTCTGCAATTTGCTTATACTATATTCAGCGCTTTGAGTCTCTGCCAACCGTGAATTAACAGATACGAATGTTAGTTGTTGTTGTTTTTTTCCTGCGCGAAGACGTTCTCACAAAGCTCGGAATGACTCAGCTAGCTCTGCTAAAGTTGTCTATAAGGCAGGCTGTAGCGCATTATATGATGTCACTATTGCACACGTCACTGAGCACGTGAGTTTACACCTTCCATAACAGAAAAATTGAGCGCAAATAGCAGGTGTTGCAAGTTGTAAAGCATTTACTTATGATAAAAGTTCCTCAGAATTTTACAACGAGTTCCTGGATAATAGGAGATTATTCGAAAATATTTACTTGTCAAGAAGTATCTGTAGTATCAGTAATGCACGTAAAAATATCATTTTCACTTCATTGTATATAATTTTCCCGGAAAAAGAGATCTAAAAATCTGACTATGTGCTAGTTGTTATGATTTGAAAATATGGTTATCCTATTTATGTTAGTTCCACACATCTAAAAATATGTGAAAAGGCGTCATACTTTTGTTTCTACGTGCAACAAAATGGTCTGCAATTCCTTTATATTTCGACAAATTTAAATAAGACTTTGCACAAGGTTATCGTGCAATAATGCCTATAGATTAAAGTAGACTTAATTGGAATTTGTGCATTGCTTTTGATTTACAGGGATCAAAAGTAAAAAAAAAAAAAAAGTTGGAAATGTATGTAAAAAGAATTCCGAATCCTGAGACATCACCTGCTTACGTAAATGTTACAAGAGGTTGTTATTAGTAGTGTTTTGATTCACATAATGCATAAAATTGCATATACCATATCTAAGAACAGGTCTTATTTGGTAAAATTTTTGTAATTGTGAATAAATTTGATATGCTCCAATATATTTTTCTCAGAAAGAAGTGTCCCCCGACGGAACAGCGGTAAGCTTACGGTCTTATAACGCTAAAATCCGGGGCTCGATTCCTCACGGTGGACACATTAAATAGCCCAATGTAGCTTCGCTCTAAAACACACAAACGCAAAGAAGTCTCAGTTTGATACTGTGTTAATTGTCTGTCCCTCTAAAGTAAAAGATCTTTATATATTGTAGTTTTTGCCCATGTACTCGTCCTTGAAAACCATTCTCTCTGGAAATTTACAATATTTTGAGGACCTTATAGAATGAGGTGGATGGGAAAAGACATATTGCATTCACTTGCGAATGTTGTCCTTTCTAATCGTAACTTATTTTTCTTACCCATATCACTTCAGTCTTAATAAGTACACGAATATTCCACTTGTCTACAAATGAAGATTATTAGCTGTCAAAATGAGTGTATTTTAGTAACGATTTCCTTTGTACAAACATTATAAACTCGTGTAGTTAATACATAACTTAAAATACAACGTTTGTATTTAGTTATTAAGGCTTAACTTGAGCGTTTATTATCTATGTGTAGTTATTAAGGCTTAACTTGAGCACAGTTCATTATCTATGTGTAGTTATTAAGGCTTAACTTGAGCACAGTTCATTATCTATGTGTAGCTATTAAGGCTTAACTTGAGCACAGTTCGTTATTTATGTGTAGTTATTAAGGCTTAACTTGAGCACAGTTCGTTATTTATGTGTAGTTATTAAGTCTTAACTTGAGCACAGTTCGTTATTTATGTGTATGTATTAAAGTTTAACTTGAGCACCGCTCAATATCTAACACCGTGTGAATAAAGTCACAACGTCCACGATTTATAATTTTACTATATATATTATACATATATACATTCTGTCGTGGTTTATGAGACATAATTAGCAAGAATACTTAAGAGTTTGTTTGTTTGTTGAATTTCGCGCAAAGCTACTCGACGCCTATCTGTGCTAGTCGGCCCTAATTTGGAAGTGATAGTATAGAGAAAACGTAACTAATGAATATCGCTCACCTCCGACTCTTGGGCTACTCCTTGCGAACGAAAAGTGAGATTGACCGTCACACTGTAACGCCTCATGGCTGAGACGGCGAGTTCAGTGACAGAATTCGAGCTCGTGACCCACAGATTGACAGTCGAGCGCCCTAATCACTAGGCTATGCTAGGTCTACTTAAGAGCATTATTTGGGTAATTTTACCTGATAAAAAAATGCATTCAAGAGATCCGAAACGTCGTCCATTTTCCGAACAACCCATAAAACTTATAATACTTTTCGACGTTTATTTGAAAATTTTGGATGAAGTTATGGAAATATGGTATTGGACGTCAACGGTAATTTAGAAGCTATGATTGTCTATAGATGCCGTAATGAAAAACAATAACTTTTTTTGTCTAGTTATTTTAGCTTTTCAAATATACGATGGTTGTAGTCACTTCAGAGGCTATCTGAACAATGACAGATTTATAAAAACAGTTGCAACGATCAAAGACGGCTCGTTTTGAGACAGCCCATGTAATCTTCGAATAAAATATTGTACATAAATTCACGTTCATAATTCACAACAGCTGTGCTGTGTAGTTAAGTACGATGAAGCTGTGATGTGTAGTTAAGTACGATGAAGCTGTGTTGTTTAGTTAAGTACGATGAAGCTGTGATGTGTAGTTAAGTACGATGAAGCTGTGTTGTGTAGTTAAGAACGATGAAGCTGTGTTGTTTAGTTAAGTACGATGAAGCTGTGTAGTTTAATTAAGTACAATGAACCTCTGTTGTGTAGTTAGATACGATGAAGCTGTGTTGTTTAATTAAGATAAAAAATACTAAAAGTGTATTTATTGTCTCAGTACAGAATATATGTTTGTTTGTTTGTTTTGAATTTTGCCCAAAGTTACACGAGGGCTATCTGCACTAGCTGTCCCTAATTTAGCAGTGTAAGACTAGAGGGAAGGCTGCTAGTCATCACCACCCACCGCCAACGCTTGAGCTACTCTTTTACCAACGAATAGTGGGATTGACCGTCACATTATAACGCCCCCACGACTGAAAGGGCGAGCATATTTGGTGGGACGGGGATACGAACCCGCAGATTGCGAGTCGAGCGTCCTAACAACCTGGCCATGCAGAATATATGACAAGGCGACATTACTTAATGATTTTTATAAACATGACTTTTTTCCATTACATGTGTTTAAACACGACTTTGTTTCATAATATTTCTTTAAACATGGTTTTCTTCTATTATGTGTGCTTAAATACAGTTTTGTTCCATAATATGTGTTTAAACACGGCTTTCTTTCCTTATATGTGTTTAATATTAAATTGTGGCCATTGCCATTAATACCCATCCATAAGATAATTATATATTTATATAGATAACTACAATGGTAAATGTAATGTTTATAATATATTATATGTCTTTCTAAACCGTGAACAATAATAAAAATTACGTTATTTTCTAAATTAGGATCATTGATAAGTCTAATTTTGTTTTTCTTTATTCAAATTTACAGTAAGACAGGTTATTGCTAAGATATTCTTAAATTGCGCCGTATCAATGCCCGTGGTAAACTTGAAGGCTTATAACGCCAAGATTCGAGGTTCGATTCCTGCTGTGGTTTCAATGTAGATAAGTTTTTGTGCAGCTTTGTGCTTAACAACAAATAATTCATATGTAGTTAACAAAGAAAATCCTTTTAATTCGCCAAAAACAATAACTTTTGATATTACGTTCAAGTAATCCACGATCTTTTGTTTAATAACTCCTAAAAATTGAACTAGCAAAAGCGGTACAGGGTTGAGATTAGGATGGTAAAAATATTCTATTGATATATATTTAGTAGTGGGTGGAGTAACCTAATGAAGAAAAAGATGAGTCACCGTGACAACAGAAACCCGGAAAGAAACATAGGTCTTGTGCCCAATACAAAAGCGTTCTTCTAGTTTATAAAAAAAAATACAAAAACACTGTGTTAATAGGGGGCGTTGGCTCCGAAGGATTGATAAGAGTAACAATGACTTTTCATAGAAGAAATAATAAAGTGAGTCGCAGAACAAGACAGTTCTATCCCAAAAGGATTTGAATGCGTAAAATAAAAACACTAAATATAAGATCGTTACTAAACTTTATCTACATATATAAGAACAGTAATCCTCCTCTCTGAGCTTGGATCCACGAAGATTGTCTGGCTACTCACCTGCATCATAAGTTGGGAAAGTTTGCGATCCCCTGGTGTAGAAAATTTTATGTGTGTGTTTACGAACTAAAACAACATCAATATTAGTTTCCGAGGAAAAACACGCGTAACCCTAACGTTACCATTTTGTGTCATACACAAAACCGACCAGAATGGTCTAATAAGGATAAAAAAAAAATTCAGTAATATAAGTTTTATTGCCTGATATTAACTTAAATCAATTTACATTTCTTATGTTACTGATCTCATTTCTATAATTAAAATAATTTACACGGAAGAAAAATATAAATAACGCATATTTATTTCATGAATTTTCTTTTTACCTTTCATATTTTATAAAATTATCAATAATAACTATTCTCGCCTTTCATACATTGAAACGCATTAGCGAACGGTGCAAGAAAAGTGGATAGGTTGTATAAAATATACCTGTTGATAAAAAGGAAACGAAGATTTTAACTGTTAAAAGAAATTAAATGTATTTGATAAATCTGTAAAGAATCTAGGCCTAGGTCAAGTAAAGTCAAGTTTTTATTTCTATAACGTCGACAAAACTTATTAAATTACACAAACTAACTGTTGCATGAAAGTACAATGAACTTTTAAAAAGTTAATCGAAAACAATCTAACTATGCTGTGATTTCTATGGGTTCTGGATGGAAGGGATTTTATATAAGTAATTATGTCCGATCTAAGCCACAAAACTATTCATGTCTAGGTCAAACGCTGAATCACGATCCTGTTCGTCTCGGTTTAATTAATAAAATTGCGTTCGGGTTTCCAGAGCAACCGCTAATCACATGACCACTCCAGTTAACATCATTTGAAATAATGGGTAACCGATTATGTGAACCATCTTTACATTTTAGTCACGTGCTGTCTATTCACCTTTAACACTCTTTGTTTTATTCAATAATCAAAGTGTTGGTTCGAACATTTTTTTTTGTTTCAGTAAATAATTTTATTTCTAGATCAATTCGTTTTTTTATCATTTTTCGTGATTTATTTTTACTTTACGACCTTAATTGTTTGTTTGTTTTTGAATTTCGCGCAAAGCTACACGAGGGCTATCTGCGCTAGCCGTCCCTAATTTAGCAGTGTAAGACTAGAGGGAAGGCAGCTAGTCATCACCACCCACCGCCAAATCTTGGGCTACTCTTTTACCAAATAAAGTTTGGGATTGACCGTTACATTATAACGCCCCCACGGCTGAAAGGGCGAGCATGTTTGGTGGGACGGGGATTCGAACCCGCGACCCTCAGATTGCGAGTCGAGCGTCTTATCCACCTGGCCATGCCGAACCACGACCTTAATCCAAATCGGTTTGGGGTCGGCCGGTATATTTTTTACACCCTGGTGGCTGGCCCAGTCGGCAACCATATGGGACGAGCATGTTCGGTGACGGGATTCGAACTCGCAGACCTCGGATTTCGAGTCGAGCACTCTAACCACCAGACCCTGATAATTTTCGGTGAATGTCCGCCATCACTATATTTTTGCATCATCATCAGAAGACAATCTGGATATTTATCCTTCCGCTCCAGCCAGTATCTGTTTCTAAATAAATCCATCTTGGAAATAGTAGTTTTAATCCTTTCATTCTCGGAGCAAAATTATCTTCATATTATGATAAAAAGGAGTTTCATCATCCACTGTTCTTATTTTTCATATATTAGTTGAACGCACATCTCTCCTGATTTGTAATAACAGTTTGAAAGTTTTGCTCGCCAAACTTGCCTCTTCACCAGCTCAAGTCTCATGTCAACAGTTTAACAGAATAACACCTTAGCGTGTTTTAGCTAAGCAGATCTATTTCTAAGTGATTTTTAATAAATCGTACATTCACATTTATTTGAATTCTGCGTGGTTCTCAGCATTTCCACCAGTCCTTTTTTTACACAGCAATTTCAAGTTACTTTATGTGGGGCTATGTAAATGGAGTGTATTGTGAATGGTATATATGACTTATAGGTCTAACTTATGAAACAACTTCATTAGCACGCATTATTTCTTTAATTAAAAAGGACGTGTATTTGGTCTATAAAATACGTGATTTTACATCTGCTTTCTAATAATCTTGTACACTGCATAAGATATGTGTGTGTCCTCTTTGATCTATGTAAGTCCGTGTTTTATTTACTGCGTGAGTGTGTTTTCTTTGCCGTATTGTACGTATCACCTTAGCCG
This sequence comes from Limulus polyphemus, assembly GCF_000517525.1. Lineage (NCBI taxonomy): Eukaryota > Metazoa > Arthropoda > Merostomata > Xiphosura > Limulidae > Limulus > Limulus polyphemus. Next base: position 146,220 of record NW_013666336.1, on the reverse strand, counting down.
TATGTAAAACGTTCCAGAAACAAAATGACAAGAACATTTACTTTTAATAATCCAAAGACATCTTAACTTTATATTATTGATTCTAGAATAATTCTTCATACCTAGAAAAAAAAAACGCACGAAAAAATAGATTAATAACGAGGCAAAAAACAACAACTGATAATCCGCGCGCTTTTGGAAGATAGATCTTTCTTCTTCCAGGATGAAGAAGCCAAGTGTGCTTTTCGAATACGCTCGAACCATCAATATTCTTTTCTTGTAATTGCATCAAACATAAACAATCCATCTTATTTCATCATTCATGGTTGTTTTCTTGTCGTTAGCCCTATTCAATTATGTTTCAAATTACTAAACTACTTTGCACCCAGTTGTTTGTTTGTTTGTTTGTTTGTTTTGGAATTTCGCGCAAAGCCACACGAGGGCTATCTGCGCTAGCCGTCCCTAATTTAGCAGTGTAAGACTAGAGGGAAGGCAGCTAGTCATCACCACCCACCGCCAACTCTTGGGCTACTCTTTTACCAACGAATAGTGTGTATCCAGTTGAAGATAACGCCTTACGTCAACATGCTAGAAAATAATCATAATAGAAGACATATTAATACTAGAGACAAACGACCTTATAACACTAAAATGTTGTTTTTATTCAATTAGACATTCAACGTTTCGCTTTACAGCTTCTTTAGAAAAC
>NW_013666336.1:142694-144532 GCF_000517525.1 Limulus polyphemus | reverse complement strand
CATTTCCCGAAAACAATTGGTGGAAGTTCGGAGGACACAAACAGGAACATAAGCTCCCATCATTTAAACATCAGACTCTAAAACAAGAGTTTGTAAAGAAATAATTTAATAGTGTTTTATTTTTTATGTTAGGAATACATGACATGTGAAGATATGTTTAGAGCCATAATATACACTCACATAATTTTCAATACGTGAAGGCAGAAAGAAGTCGTTTAATGTGTGTGTGTATAGGAAGTATACAGCGAAGTTAAACATAAGGGCAAGATACTCCCATGGTCACCAGTTAAAGCAAAGTTTGTTCTGATAAAACTCTGGAGAAAACTACAGACATTGTAGTTACTGAATGTCGTAATAAAACTATTCCGTAGACAGTTCTTTCAATAAAGAAAATATTCCGTGTTGAATTACCCAAGCCCCAGGAAACTGGTATTCACTGTTATTAATTTTCCTTGCAATTTATCTATTTTAATAAAGTATTATTAGCTGATAAAGTCAGAAGAGAAACGTGGATAACACTTAGGTTGAAATTTAGCGATAGCGAGACTTTTGAAGGTCCATTATCAAAATAAAAAATTTTAAATGTTAAAGAGAAAGACATATGATCGTCTAAATATGTAGACGTGGTTCTGAAATAGACAGACAATATAACGAGTTTAATACACCAAATAAAGATATTCAGAGGATATCTTGCTAATAAAATAAGATTGGAACAGTGTAAATAAAAGGAAAATCATACTATTTATCTAAAAGTTTAAGTTAAAATAAATACAGCATTCACTGGTTTCTATTAACTAACAAACGGGCGTACGTCCTGCTACAGGGTTCAAAGACTCCCTCATGATTCACTAAGGCCCCCAATTTACTAATCAAGCTTCTCAATTACCCCCAGTTTCTTCTATAGCTAACCCATGGGGGTCCTCGTTAGGGCATCTGCTTATGACACCTGAGTACATGTCGCCCCGGGATTCCGAGGGGCGTCAGAAACACAAAATACGGTGCCAAATTTGAGTTCAGCGAGCCCGAAACCCTACTCATAGACATCCATCATGCGTGGGTAACTTTTCTGTGACGTTTTCCTAGGTCACCCCAACTCCACCTTCTAAGCTTGGTCCTGCTAGAACAAAACGGTGAGAGGGGGGTTACATACAAGGTTACAAGATGAATTAATATTGGATAGCTTCAAAATTATGTCTAAACTTTATTTTTTGAAGTTATTGTTGTACAAAATGCTAGAAAGTTCTTCTACAGACAATAATATTATGAGTCGCACTGTAAGTATATGTATATATATGTTGTATTTCAAGGTATTAATGTTTTTGTGTATATATATATATACCTGAGTTTAATTACGTATCCTTTCATTAATTCCGCGAAAAGGAGCCAAATGCCGCCTGGAGGGGGTCACCTATTTTAACCATTCGCACCACTGTACAGTAGTGTGTTGTCTGTCAGTCAGTCAGTATACAATAAAATAACATCACGTAAGGGACGCTTAACATTACAATTTGTATTGTCTGGCGTCAGTAAAGTGTGCATGCCATGAATCACGAGAAAAATTAGGCACCATGTAGGCTACAACACAGCATGGCATATGAACGTCAAGAACAAGAAATAAAAACGTTTGTTACTCTTAAATGCCCCACAGTGGCACAGCGGTATGTCTGCGGGCTTACAACACTAGAAATCGGGTTTCGATACCTGTGGTGGGCAGAGCATAGATAGCCTGTTTTGTAGCTTTGTGATTAATTACAAACAAACAGTACTCTTAATTTTGGTTTTATTTACTTTTAAAACAGAAGACGTTCAGGGACGCTGCGGGAGAACATCTAATAATA
>NW_013666336.1:139036-141694 GCF_000517525.1 Limulus polyphemus | reverse complement strand
AAAAGCTTGTATTTGGAAAAAACTCAGAATCGTTTTATTAGCCGCTATGCCGCGACTAAAAATAACAAATTAAATCAGAATTAATTTTTTTAATTATAAGTGTAAAATTTATATAAAAGATTATATTCAGAAGAAATGCTACTAAACGAAGGTAACGACTCTTTCTTTGAAAGCTTACCGACGTTACTAAAATGTGTGGAAGAGTCTATAGATGCTCTATTAACGCTTACAGAAATAACTGCTACTTCTAATAATTATCAAAAAACAAGTCCTCTGGAAATGATTACCTAACGGTTGAGTGGTTATTTAAGTCATGGTTTCAGATTGCCAATTCCCCGGTTGAAGTTTTAATAAATCTCCGGAGACAGTGAATGTTACTGAAGTATGAAAAAAGCACTATTAAAATTAAAAATTAAAAAAATAAACATTTGACAAAGTTAAAAAAAATAGTAACAGGCATCACCTAAATGTACTGATAATATTCCTAAAGCTACAATAAACCTGGTGTGATTCATTTAATCTATGAGAGCCGGTCTTATTCTGTTCCAGATCGATGCGTTTATAACACAAATGCTATGCGTGACATAACAAATGTTTAGCCATTGTAAATAACTTAGATCTTGAAAAATCATTCGAAAGGTATTCAAAAAATATGTTTTTACAGAAAAGTTATAAGAGCAGTTGACGCAGTATATAAAAATACTACCTTATTCCTTTCAAAATTAGTGTGAAACAAGAGCATCGAGTAAATGGGTTTTTATTCACATTAGATATCGAGTCTTTTCTATGTAATATAAGAAAAAATAACGATTCTATAATCCCAGTATCAACATTTAGTGATAATGAAAGTTATAAGAGCAGTTGACGCAGTATATAAAAATACTACCTTATTCCTTTCAAAATTAGTGTGAAACAAGAGCATCGAGTAAATGGGTTTTTATTCACATTAGATATCGAGTCTTTTCTATACAATATAAGAAAAAATAACGATTCTATAATCCCAGTATCAACATTTAGTGATAATGAAAGGCGTATTTTAGTTTTATTATGCTGAAGATATGGATATGTACATCAGACAGGAGACAAATTTTACATTAATGGTAATACTATAAATATACTTAATTATACATAAACAAAAAAGTGGTCACGCGCTTGAAGAATATTTTAGGCTATACAAGGCCGAATCTTGGAATAAAATTACTTGGAGTTAGTTCTATAAGGAGCTAAAATAAAAATGTTGTAAGCTTATTACAGAATGGTTTATTACCAAGCATTTTTAACCTTTTTTTGTCATTAAAAAGGAAAAAATACTAATTCTTAATCAAATTAGGTAGCGCGTGGCAAAGACTTTAAATACTTAATTACTCTAATACTTAATTTCCAAAATGCTTTTATATAATTTGTTCGAAGAATTGTTTGTTTGTTTTGAATTTCGCGCAAAGCTACACGAGGGCTATCTGCGCTAGCCGTCCCTAATTTAGCAGTGTAAGACTAGAGGAAAAGCAGCTAGTCATCACCACCCACCGCCAACTCTTGGGCTACTCTTTTACCAACGAATAGTGGGATTAATCGTCACATTATAACGCCCCCACAGCTGAAAGGGCGAGCGTGTTTGGTGGGACGAGGATTCGAACCCGCGACCCTCAGATTGCGAGTCGAGCGCCCTAACCACCTGGCCATTCATCGTTTAAATAGAAATATCTTACGTTTGCCTTTTGGAGAAGGTGGATTGAATGTGGATTAATTGATTATTTGTAGGATTCGGTATTTCTAAGGTATATTATATAAATCGACCAGCTCGCCCCTTCGAACTACAATCTAATTTTAAAGCAGCATACTTGCATTTTGTTTGTCTTTGAGTTATTTGAATGGATCATATGGAACCACGAGAAAGCTGAGAACGTTCTATAATTATGCTCTAACTATTCATGATGTTTGAAAAAAAAACGTAGGTTCAAGAAATCTTGATAGAAATGAATAAAACCCTATAACCCGAGCGCTTACGAAAGGTGAACCCTTCTTCTTCAGGGGTAAACTGGGAATGCTCTAAAAAGGTATTATAGTATCAATATAAGAATAAATATTGCACATTTTTCTGTTAATTAACTTCTTAAGAAATCTTTCTTGCTTTTTTATTTATTTTACTAGATAAAACAGGAAATTCGTTTTTTATTTTTCACAGTTGTTAAATAATGTGGTAACGGAGTCAGACATTGTAGACAATCAAATAAATAACAATAAAATGATTAGATTAATATTTCCAATCACATTTGAAGAATGGTGACTATGAAGAAGGTTTGAATCGATTAGTGAATGTGATTACAACACAACTTAAGTACATTGTTAATCCTATTGGAGTAATACATCCATTATAAAAGTACCAGTAACAAAATAATTTAAACACATTGTTAGTCCTATTGGATTAATACATCCATTATAAAACTACCAGTAACAAAACAATTTAAACACATTGTTAGTCCTATTTGAGTAATACATCCATTATAAAACTACCAGTAACAAAATAATTTAAACACATTGTTAATCCTATTGGAGTAATACATCCATTATAAAACTACCAGTAACAAAATAATTTAAACACATTGTTAGTCCTATTGGATTAATACATCCATTATAAAACTACCAGTAACAAAATAAGTT
>NW_013666336.1:133031-138036 GCF_000517525.1 Limulus polyphemus | reverse complement strand
TACATCCATTATAAAACTACCAGTAACAAAATAATTTAAACACATTGTTAGTCCTATTGGATTAATACATCCATTATAAAACTACCAGTAACAAAATAATTTAAACACATTGTTAGTCCTATTGGATTAATACATCCATTATAAACTACCAGTAACAAAATAATTTAAACACATTGTTAGTCCTATTGGATTAACCAGTAGCAGAAAAATTAACAATGTAATACATCCATTATAAAATCACCAGAGACAATACAAGTCAATAAAACCTTGTACGTCAGTTTGATACAAAAGAAAAGTGAATAATGTTTTGAATGACTATCCCCCTAAATTACTAAAAAGTGTTTGGAAAACAATATACAGAGGTCTACCCGGAAAACGTGATACGGACATACAGTGGAGATTTATGCATGATTCACTACCTACCCCACTATGGTTACCCTACGAATAAATGTAACAGAAAACGAACTGTGTTTGTATTCCAATACACTAATAGATAGTAACTGGCATATGTATTTTAGTTGATTCGTGACTGAAATTCTATCAAAAACCATAATTTTCAAATTATATTCAAACATTTTAGGAAGAACGTGTTAATCGTATGGTTACCAGTACTTACACTCTTGTAAAAGCAATTACAATTCTAAATTAATTGAGTTATATAGTTTTACTATTGTCTTAAGCAAAAGTGTAATATACAGTTATTGGTGTGAGATAAAAAAAATATTCCACAACTTAAAACAACCAAAAATATATTGCTATGTAACTTCATTAATGGGTTGAAAAAAACGGATTATATTAGAATATACGTAGGCTAAACAAAATGGCGAATTAGAACTCTTGAAAGAAAACTGGAATCTGGAATGTCTATGGTTTATTATAAATCAAATTATTGTGAAATTTCCGCATTTAAAATAGTTTTTGTTTCGTAATATGCAAATTACGAGTTGTTACATTATTTGTTTTTTTGTGATTACTGTTTATGGATAAAAGAAATTGTGACCTTATTAAGTAAAACAAAAAATCATCAGCCGTCCTATAAATATTACATAATGTGGATCTAATAATATTCTACGATAATATAATAGATAACGTGTTTTCTCTTACTGTAATAACTATCTTTTCCGTGGCAAACTTTCAAAAATTGATTTGGTTCTTTTCAGTAAAAAGTCTATCTGTTGCAATCACATAAAGAATAAAACTGGAACATGTTTTAGGAACTAATCGTGGCAAAGCTTAGTTAACGAGGATAAATAGATGAATTGGCTGACTTTTTTAAAATTTCCTCATCTTTGAGCTTCGACTACTCACAAAATGGTGCACGGGAAGTTATTAAGAATTTACACTTTACTGGTAAAGTTCTTGTAAATTATATATGTATTTGAAAGCTACTATAAGACTATTCCAAATACATGTGATGAATTGAAACTTCTATAATGTGTGGGAATAAGAAATCACACGACTGAACTAAAACAAAGTATTTCAGGAAAGTCTAAATTATCCTATTTTTTCTAACATAATAAATTATATAATTTACATAATTAATACAGACACCCAGTGGGCCAGTGGTAAGTTTGCGGAAATAAAACGCTAAAATCCAAGGCTCGATTCCGGCGGTGTACATTGCAGATAGCCTAATATGGCTTTGCACTTTGCATAAAAAAATCATACATGTGGCGCCATCTGCTGCCATTTGAACTAATGTTTAAAAAATTGTTCCAATATAAACCAGTCGGTCTGCCCTAGATTACTGAATGCGCATAATGTAATATATTAATTATTTTTCATGAAGACCATTTGTACTAAAGAAAGTATTTTGAAACCTGCATATTCTTTTTAAAGTACAATTCGTAATTATTTTAATACAAAATATTAATATGAACAGTATATTTGTTATGAATGACATGTTATTCATATCTTTAAGCTTGACGAAGTTATGTTCAAAAATTAAACAAATTCGAACATAGAATGCATGATACTGCATTAGAAACGATATTAACCATTTTACATACTGCATCAAATTAAAATAAAACTTGTAAATATAGAACAATTTGCCTTTTAAACGTTTGATACCGAAAAATTTTGTTTATTTATATCAATAACAAAACTGATATGAAGTCCTTTTAAATATCTAGTGCCATCTGTTGTCAACTAAACTAACTAAAGTAACTTGTTCCAACAATACTTCTAAGAAATAGATGTTGCCAAGAGCGACAATTGTTCCAGTGCTTTCCTGAAACCAAAAGTATTTAGTTAATTGCATATATAAACAATCTATCAAATTATTCTCACAAGATAATAAACAGAAAAAGGTATTTATTTGAACGATGATACTCTCCAAAACTATATTAATCAAAACCAGGATTTAATGAAAGTATACAATAAAGCATAAAGTTAAACTAATTTATGGTACATAAACGATTAATCTAAGCAACAATATGTTTGAATATCCAATTGTGAGCTTTTATAATTGCATTTTCTTTTCTACACAAACCCTTAACTTTCTTACACTTATTAATTATATCAAATATTCATCTTTAATTCAGTACTGAGATTTTAGCTCATTTTCGTTTATTTAGAATCTTTCTGAAAATAAATAAATAAAGACACGCGAATCACTACTATGATGTCTAACGTAGCTATTTTGTGTAGGCGTGATTATGTTGCATTAAAGTCTAGAAACGTCGTCAATTGTTAAAGTTGTTGAGAAAAAAACAAACATAATTCTGAAACTTCTGCCCTCTGGCGGCATTTACCTTAAATGATAAATATAATGATATTCACATTAAAAAGAAAACGTTTAAATTTCAGTATGATTTTAATGACTAATGTATCTTTGAAGGATTATTCGATGTTTATAGGGTGTAAGGCTTAGTCAATTTGAGCTGCTAACAACGAATATAATTTGAACAATCCGGAATACCCTACTCTGCCACATCAAGTCACTCGCATGCGCTACAACGCGAGATGCACAAGTCAGTTAACTCTCCATTAGTGAATGAAACCTTCCCGAGAGTGGGACAACAGCGGTAGGAGAGGATGGCGACTAGCAATTTGTGTGAGTACTTTTATGTGATTTGAAACACGCGATATATAATATACTTTCATTTTATACCTTCATTCAACTAACATTTATGATTCCAAGTGGGTTTGATGTGTGTGTGAACAGTGATTTATAACTCGGAGTATTTCTGCTACTAAAATGATCGTTAATTGAGTATATACTCCGTTCTCTAGTTAGAAGTTTGTATGCTTTCTTATAACACTAAGCTTTATTTTATTTTAATGTATTTAAATATATGGATTCAGCTTTGCATAACTGACATTTTGCAGGACTTCTAACTGTACATTTTAAGTGGTCAGAACGTTATCCTAATAATCTGAAGTGGATGTCTATCAGTATCAGTATGCCCACAATCTTTACCAGTCTTTTTATTAAGGGAATGAATCTAACTTATAATCAATAACAAGGACAAACGCTATACTGGCTACGTACGACACTCATGCGTCACGGCATTCAATCTCCATGACTCAACTTAGTGATTGATAACCCTCCAGGATTTTTGGATCGGTTAAGTAGGGATGTGTAACATACATTTCCACGTTATTTGGACGGGCAGAAAAAGGATAGGCTATTGTAAATCTTACCTAACGTAACAGGCCAGGCGTGGCCTAGTGGATAGCGTGCCAGGTTGAGAATCCAAGGGTTCATGGTTAGCGTCCCGTCCCGTAAGATCGCGTTCTGCAATTTGAGGCTGTGGGTGCGTTATAAGAGTGATGGTCAAGGACCACTATTCGATTAAAGTAGATCACGAGTAGGTGGTTTTGACTAGCTAACTTTCCTCTAGTCTATGAATTCAAATTTAGGGACAGCCAGCAAAGATAGTCTTTATATAACAAACAATTTAATTCACAACGAACCCTTAATGTTCGTATTTTCGTCTCAGCGAAACGCTTATAAAACTAATTTAGAATAAAAATATGTCAATGTTTCTCCTCTCAGTGCCACAGTTACAAAGTAACACATAGTACTCATCCGGGTTACATATACATCGTAAATAAAATATGTCTATCAGAGAATAAAACATGAACTTTTGAAGTTAGGCTTTAAGTAAAAATACAAACTTATTTATGTAGCACGGGGCTAGAACGTTGCATTAGATCAAAGACAAACAGCTTTTAGTTTATGTGCAGTCTTACAAGGCTAACAAACTCTAGATCAGGAAGAAGTAGGTATTAAATTAAACAATCACAGGACACTGTATCGTACTTTTAGCATGCGACCAGAATCATGCAAATACTACAAGCATTTTGACAGAAACGATTGTTTTAAACTTTAAAAAATTGTACGCTGTTTTCAGACAAACTTTTTTTCACTAAGCACATTTCAATCTATATTAAAACATATACATATTTTTATATCAATGCGGCCTTCTTATAACGCCACTTAACGATATAGTCAGCTTACACGAACCAGAATTACAGTTCTCTAGTTAGTAATATGACTTTTCTTCGATTTCCTGGAATACCCTAAAACTCACATCATACCACATATAAAAAAGCGAATTCAAAGTTTATTTGAAATTGATGACGAGGCCAAGTTTTATTCTCTAAAGAAGAGACCCGCAGTCGTTGAACAGTCCTTAGCCTTCTTATTCTCTAAAGAAGAGACCCACAGACGATGAACCTTAGCCTTCTTATTCTCTAAAGAAGAGACACGCAGTCGATGAACAGTCCGTAGCCTTTCTCATTGTTTACCATCTTTTGTTTTACAGATAATTTTGTTTGCCCCAGTTCTGGTGGTAGTTCACAGTGTTAGTCCCCCCTCCATGGGTCAGAGGTGAGTCTACGGACTTACAACGCTAGAATTCGGGGTTTGATATTTTACGGTAGCTTTGCGCTAAAACAACGTCAACAGCACAGTATCTAGTTAGATCTGACTTCCTATACTGTAGAAATCAGGTTTTTACTCGTCTGTTACAACGTTTTTCAAAACCGAAAAATATAC
>NW_013666336.1:119378-132270 GCF_000517525.1 Limulus polyphemus | reverse complement strand
ATATACCCATCTAATACTTGGTTAATGAACTGTAGTCATCTACAAAGCTGTAGTATGTTATGAACTATAGTCATCTACATAGCTGTAGTATGTAATGAACTGTAGTCATCTACATAGCTGCAGTATGTAATGAACTGTAGTAATCTACGTAGCTGTAGTATGTAATGAACCGTAGTCATCTACATAGCTGCAGTATGTTATGAACTATAGTCATCTACATAGCTGTAGTACATATTGAACTATAGTCATCTACATAGCTGTAGTATGTAATGAACCGTAGTCATCTACGTAGCTGTAATATGTTATGAACTGTAGTCATCTACATAGCTGTAGTATGTTATAAACTGTAGTCATCTACATAGCTGCAGTTTGTAATGAACTGTAGTCATCTACATAGCTGTAGTATGTTATGAACCGTAGTCATCTACATAGCTGTAGTATGTTATGAACTGTAGTCATCTACATAGCTGTAGTATGTTATAAACTGTAGTCATCTACATAGCTGCAGTTTGTAATGAACTGTAGTCATCTACATAGCTGTAGTATGTTATGAACCGTAGTCATCTACATAGTTGTAGTATGTAATGAACCGTAGTCATCTACACAGTTGTAGTATATATTGAACTGTAGTCATCTACATAGTTGTAGTATGTATTGACCCGTAGTCATCTACATAGCTGTAGTATGTAATGAACTATAGTCATCTACATAGCTGTAGTACATATTGAACTATAGTCATCTACATAGCTGTAGTATGTTATGAACTGTAGTCATCTACATAGCTGTAGTATGTTATAAACTGTAGTCATCTACATAGCTGCAGTATGTTATGAACTGTAGTCATCTACATAGCTGTAGTATGTATTGAACTGTAGTCATCTACATAGCTGTAGTATGTATTGAACTGTAGTCATCTACATAGCTGTAGTATGTATTGAACTGTAGTCATCTACCTTGCTTTAGTACGTGCTGAACTGTATTCATATACACAACTGTACGATTTACGCCTTCTAATCATTTACCCAACTATAGTACATACACTTGGAAATAATCTGTACAAATATAACACACACATCTATATACACCTTTGTTGGGGCGACTACTTACTTTACTAATATTTAGAACTAGCCTAAGGAAACTGAATTACATTGTCAATATTTAACACTTTACTTCTATTCTTGTATGGTTCGTGTTGCATATATTTGCAGTATAATGACAGTAATTTCAGGTTTCTGAAGTATTTACCCATTAATTATCACGTCCATCTCCTCAGATAAATATCTAATGTTACATATTGAAATACTTTGCTTAACATTTTCTGACTTAACTAACTAAGCTATTCAGTAATTAAAACAGAAACTTGTCAATATTTTGATAAAATTCTCAATTCAGTTTCTGATAATATAAAAGTAATATATTATTATGAGTGTGTGTTACTTAAAGTGGGCCCGGCATGGCCAGGTGGTTAGGGCGCTCGACTCGCAATCAGAGGGTTCGAATCCCAGTCCCACCAAACATGTTCGCCCTTTCAGCCGTGGGGGGCGATAATTGTGACGGTCAGTCCCACTATTTGTTGGTAAAAAACAAAGCTTAAAGTATGTGTTTCTGATTAAGTCGTATTACCAAGTGAAGTATTTGTCATACGCAGAGAAAAGTAGTTTCTTGGATCTAGAATAGAATTGTGTATCCGAGTGTAAACTAGTACTTGTAGAATAGAATTGTGTATCCGACTGTGAACTAGTACTTGTAGAATAGAATTGTGTATCCGAGTGTAAACTAGTACTTGTAGAATAGAATTGTGTATCCGAGTGTATACTAGTACTTGTAGAATAGAATTGTGTATCCGAGTGTGAACTAGTACTTGTAGAGTAGAATTGTGTATCCGAGTGTAAACTAGTACTTGTAGAATAGAATTGTGTATCCGAGTGTAAACTAGTACTTATAATCTAAAACTCAATGCTGAATTAGAAGAACTTAATCTCAAACTCAATGCTGAGTTAGAAAAGCTTAATTTCAAACTCAATGCTGAGTTAGAATAGCATAATTTTAAACTCAATGCTGAATTAGAAAAACTTAATCTCAAATTCAATGCTAGTTTAAAATAACATAATCTAAAACTCAATGCTAGGTTAAAATAACATAATCTAAAACTCAATGCTGAATTAGAAGAACTTAATCTCAAATTCAATGCTGGGTTAGAATAGCATAATTTTAAACTCAATGCTGAGTTAGAAAAACTTAATCTCAAACTCAATGCAAAGTCGAGTCAGTATGTCATTTTCTGTCAGAAGACCCGAGAAGTTAAAAATAAAATATGTATAATGTGAAACACTTTTCTCTACAGCATCCAACCAAAACTCTTGGGCTACTCTCGTGTCCCCAAATATTGGGATTTGATGGTTCCAAAGTGCGGAGGAAATTTTATGGAAACGAACAGTAAACCATAGATCCACCATCCACAATACGGGCCTTGCTGCGTATAACATCTCTAATGTGGAAATGATAGACTAGAGGAAAGACAGCTAGTCAACAACGCCCACCGCCAACTCTTGGTCTAACTCTTATCTAGAAGAACTTAATCTCAAACTTACTGCTGGGTTACAAGAACTTAATCTCAAATTCAATGCTGAATTAGAAGAACTTAATCTCAAACTCAGTGCTGGGCTAGGAGAATTTAATCTCAAACTCAATGCTGAGTTGGAATAACATAATTTGAAACTCAATGTTGAATTAGAAAAACTTAATCTCAAACTCAAAGCTGAGCTAGAATAATATAATTTTAAACTCAATGCCGAGTTAGAAGAACTTAATCTTAAACTCAATGCTGGGTTAAAATAACATATATATTTTTTATACGCATTTCATCCCTTTTCAACAAACACATATAGAACTATTTTCCACAAGTCCTGAACTGTATTTGTTACAGAGTAAGTATCGAACTTTCACAACAGTACAATTGTATGGGAAGATCAGACAAGCTTGCCAAGTTAATATGCTTGTTGAGTGTAACGTCACTGTGTTATCATAGGTAACTGGTTATAAACAATGATTTTCTTCTATCTACGTTGTAATAAAAAAAGAAATTTTAAACACCCGTTGCTTCAAAACCACTGTCTTTATCTTTGTATGGAGACACATTAGCATGCAAATGGCTAAACTTCCAGAGATATCCAAAAGATAAGCCCCCCAGTGGCACAGCGGACTCACAAGGCTAGAATCCGGGTTTCGATACCCGTGGTGGGCAGAGAATAGATAGCCCATTGTGTTGCTTTGTGCTTAACTTCAAACAAACAAACAAACCAAAAGATATAATAGTGGGTCCACCACTGAAAAGTAGGCCCCCTTTTTTTGTTTATTGCTCCCCTTCTTTGAAATGATCTGGCGACTACCCTGTTGATAGAACAGAAGGAAGAACTATGGTTAACACCACATATCAAATAGGTCTTCAATATTTTCTTAGAAACTTCTAATTACTCAAGAATCAAAGGGGCCCATTGATTGCTTCGACTTGAAAGGGAAGGCTCTCCCAATGGCAACGCCCCTGATTAGTTCAGAATTATGGACAACTTTTAGTAGCTTTGCACGAATATTCTAAAAAAACATTCTACTTGAATTAACGTGAGGCTTAGTTTTCCCATACTGAAATTGTTAGATACCAGAAAATCTTAGGATATCTTGGTTTTCTTAAAGAACTGAGATTTTAAAAAACACTTAATCTATATAAATTAAACTTTTAGAGAAAAATCGCCTTTAAAAACTATGGTAATCATTTATTTACTTAGCAATGTTTCGAGCAAACGCTCTTTTTCAAGCCTGAAACAAGTCTGTCGGTTAATGACAATTACAGGAACGTTTTGAAATGAAACAATACACGAAACAGAATGTAACGCGAGATAGAACTACGAGAATTAAACAATATAGTAAAAACAATATAATAAATCTGATGATTAAAAAACAATATTAAAAACTATCAGAAATATAGAACAGCTTTACATAACAAAGAAAGAAATATTTTAAACATTTTAAAATAATAAAAGAAGAGTATGTAAAAAAAATATATAAAAAGCTAAACCCGAGGAAATATTTTTATGAGTTCCCCGGAAGAAGTGTTTTTATGAGTTCCTTGAGCACTTGCGAACTGAACTTTTACATATGGAGTTTGGATGAATATATATTGCGCCATAGGAAGACATTGGAAATTTTATTTTTGAATAGGTTAAAGTTCATGTACTTAAAAATAGCGTATCATATAGTGCTGATACCCCTTTGCAGTTGTTGACTAACTACCAGTAAAAGTAATACAACTGAAAAACAAACTTCACGCCAATCCGGAAGTAAATATACCATTTATTCAACCTTTAGTAAAGAGTTCTTATAACTATATGAAACAAAGAGTAACTTGTTGACTGTAGTTATTTCACTTCCTTGTTTATTCACGTCGGTGGATGATTTCACTAATAAATAGAACACTTTATGGGATGATTTTCAAACCGACAAAAGCGCCTGACTTCAAATAAATTCTTCACCCACCCCCCGCATGATTCAACAGAGACTGTTGAATCTCAGTTACATCTGAGTTTTGTTTTTAACGATAAAACGGAACATCTCGCGATGGATATATAAGAAAACTTTCTCACTGTGAACTCATAAAGTTGGATTATCTCTTAAAATTTACATTTGAAAACAGTTTTATAATAATTTATACACCGTTTACTGGTGGTGGTCAGTACACTACTCCATGGTGATGCTAAACATCCAAACCCGTTTTGTGGATATAATCTCACAGTTTCATAATAATTTGTACACCTTTTACTGGTTGTGGGGTCAGTACACTACTCCATGGTGCTACTAAGTATCCAAGCCCGTTTTGTATATATAATTTCATTAGTTGCTGGAAGATCCCTTTCATAAAATCGTGAGTCTCATTACTTCAATATTTCTGAAATTTTTCCTCTGGGAACTTATACATTGTTACCCGAAGTGAAACCATCTTTCTCCATCGACGTTGCGTCTTCTGATGATAAAAAATAAATCGAATCGTTTTCTTGCGAAGACTGAAATAAGTTGGAACATAATTTACGGGTACATGTGAAACGTGTGGGTAAGGAAGGCTGTCTGAAGTTACAGGAAGAGAGGATGGCCAGGCCCGGTTCATATTATTCCCAAGTTTCATTTGTTTAGTTGGAGAAATATCTATAAGAGCAACGTTTACGATTGCCGTTTTTAATATTGGTTATATTTGTTGTTTTAGCGCAAAGCTATACAATGAACTATCCACATTCTGTCCATCTTGGGGAATCGAACCCTAGATTTTAGTGTTGTAACTCCGTAAGCTTACCGCTGACGCACCAGGGCATTATTTATTTTTGGACCAAGGTGTACCGCTCAAGACTCGTTACAAAAACCAGCAGGACCACCCTTCATTAAGTAGTTGGTAATTGCTCATAAAAGAAACATCGTGTGCAGTCGTTTGTTTTTTACTCATAAGACAACAAGCGGCAGATGTATTTATTTGATGTGAAACTGTTAGGTTTTCAGATGAGTAGTACTAACTTACAAGATTTGTATGTATCCTTAAGTCCATGACTCTTTTTACGTAGAGCTGTAAAATACGAACACCACTGAGTTGAACTCCAAATTGTGTTACTAAGTTTTACATTTCCAGTTCAAAGAAGTTTAAAGCTTCTTCATTGGCATGACTATATAACTGATTGACCGTACAAGCTAGTCTTTATTTCACATAAATATCGCAAACCTGCAGTTGGTCTTGAAATATTCCCAACTATTTTGATTCTTAGTAGTTCCTCTAAAGATGTATGGACTGACTGCAGACTTACAAACGTCGCTATATTTTAAAACGTGGCGCCGTTTTCCATAAAAGTTGTATCGATTCATCGCATGCACGGACTAGACAGTAGATGTCTTATTGTTATAAGCGTAATCTGCTTATGTCACTTTTGAAACTAAAGCATTCTAGGTTTTGAAATGTTTATGTTTTACGTATTTAGAGGCACGTGTATTTGGCTGCAAATGGCATAATCTGACATTAAAATGGATTTATATGTTTAATTACTTGCCATAACGCAATTTGATTTATGTATATAATCTCACAGTGATGATGCCTGCTGTTCCATTATTTCAGAATGAAAATTATATTTTAAATTAATTATACATTTATAAATTAGCAGTGGTGTCACTACTCATGCACGAGCACAAGAGGGGAACATGCCCCCTCTGAAACATTGAAATTATTTTCCCTGCACTAAAGCTTATAAATAAATTCACCTCAGTAATTGCTGCTAATGGAATATGCCAAGACATGTTATTTAGGTTTATTCATATGGCTAGATAGTTAGAGTTGTATTCTCTCGACCGTGTATGATTTATCACTTTTCATTTGTAAAAATTTCATTTACTTTAAGATATTTTAAGTTTTATTGGTGTCCTAGATTTTATTGTAAACTTATTCTTTGAAAAACCTCCTATAACATACAAGAATATATCATGACATTAGCATTGGCTGGTTCAGTTCGTGGTTCGTTGTGTATGGATATTTGTATTTAGCTGAGGATAAATGGTTTTTTTTTTTCAGTTGTGATGTCTGTATTTATCTGAAGATAATTCGGTCTACAAAGTATATTTTTCTGTGTTGATAAGTTAATAGTTTTTTTTTATATAAGGTTATAATATACAACATTTGTGGTGTGATTTGACCCCGTGGTACAGCTCTGGATTTCGTAGTTGACGAGCAGGATCCGAATCTACAATTCCACAAAATATCCACCACCACCCTCACACACACACTTTAAGCTGTTGGTACGTTGTAAGAGTGGCAGTCACTCTTTTAGCCTAGATAGTATGATGCAACTAACTTACTGCTTTGTCTCTGGTCAGTAGTTCAAGTTTAGAGACGGAGGGAGACACCCTTAGCAGCTTTGTCATAAATACAAAGTAAACATTTATATGCGTGTTTAGGAAGTTCATATTATATTAAAATAATATCAAACATTCTTGAATTTATATTGTTAAAACAAATCAAACCAACAATGCTAAAAAAATTAAATATGAAAACCAATAAGTAAACTATTAACATCATTGGGTTTAAAATAGAATACGTTACGTATCTAAAACATATATTTATATCTGTATTGGTTAGTATTTTACCATCTTATTATATCAATACGTACACAAAACTGGATTTAACTGGATTATGTAACTTGTAGGACATTGATAGCTCCTGGCGAAGCTGTAATAGCGAAATATTGAGCTAATAAAGTTACATTCAGGAGATATAGGTCGTGATTTTATTTACGTTTATAGAAATGTCTCAGTTTGCGTTAAACATTCCTTTTCTAATAAATACTAAAAACTCAGGGAAAGTATGACATGGTAAACAAGATCTGTTTTTGTTTTACTCGAGAAATATTGTTATCCCTCAACTTAAACAGAGATTCCATTCATTTGTTTTATCATGGAGTAAAGCAACTTTTTGCGGGGGTCCGGGGGCAGTTTATATCAAAGGAAGCATTTGGAAGATTAAAATATACGACAAATGAATTTTGGTAACGTTTTATTGTGATTTATTTACACATTTCTATAAATATTAACACATATTACCATAATAACATGAAGGAAAGTAAATTAAAAACATCAACAACTTTTAAATACAAGTAATGAGTAGTTTCCCTCCTCCTCCTCCTAGTGGCATCCCTGATATTGAAGGATACGTTTAATTTGTGTATTAAATAAAAATATGGTAAAGTTATTATAGAGAACCAAATTAGGTTATCTACTCTAAAGGTGACCTAGGCCTTTTTTTCCTCCAATGATGTATCTGTCATAGCTCTTCATTCCCGACATGTCTGTGTAAACAAATGTAGATTACAAGATGTTTTGTTTTATTTTTTTTATATTCGTCACGTGCCAAGCGTGAAATCAACTTAGCCAAATCAGGACATGTCTTTACTGAATGGTGGCGACCAACTCAAATAGTCAAACATAAGATACGTACATTAGTTTTTACATGCGATAATGTAGTAATGGGTAAGCATCAACTTTTTAAACTTTGACTGAAATACGTTCAAGTGAAAAACAATACGCAACTCAACCGTAATAATAATAAAATAAAAAATAAAACAAGATTTGTAGTTTCTGATTACCGCAATATGAGAGTTTTCACGGGTTTAAAATCAGGAAACTTTCTTTCACTAATTGCAACCACAAAATTTTGTTTGTTTCAGAGAAGCATGTTCTAGGGTTAAAACTGTCTATTTTCCAGCGCAGTAATAGCACAATATCAATATTATGTGTTTGGGCGATGGTCAACTCTTTGTACACGTGATACAAATATCAGGACATATATATATATAAAGTTAAACGTGTATTAGCACAACATAAAGTAAATGTATAAGATATATAATATATAAATTTTATTACATTAAAACACTGTTGATATTAGAACGTTGAGAATGAGATATTTTCCTTGAGTTCATTCTGTTTTATAATATTGAATAATAATTTATGGAGGGACATATTATAGCGCTATGCATACAGCATCTGTTATGCAAAACATGTTTATAAATTCAGTTATGGAAATTCATTTAATTTAACACTTATTTGATTAAATACTTTTCAAAATTACATTGTTAAATATAAATTTCTGAATATTATGCGTGAGTCTTGCGATTATGTGGCTCCAAAATGATTGAATTGGTGAAGTAAATATTATGTATATATTCATTTAATATAGAAAATGTATAAACATTACGATATGTTTCAAAATAATAATATTTTTTAAATTTGTATAAAAAAATTAATATAGTAGCATGTTAATTTGATATCCCATATAAGCGTGCTTTTGGAACATCACAAACATGTGTAATTTGTTTGTGTAATTTCGTGCGTCATAATAAAAACAGAATAACAGAATAATATTATCGTAGTCTATATATCAATGTTCTGTTCACGACCTAATAATTGAGTGAAGTATAAAAGTTTCATGAAACTTTAGGCTGGAATCTTGAATTTTCATGAAATAGAGGGCAGCATCAGATAATTGGTTCGGTGTCAATTAAAAAATAATTAGTGAGTCTGCTCGTCAGTGATCAAGTTAATAAGTTAACCAGTCAGCGTGTTTTTTATCGATCGATAAGCGAAAATATTTTACAAGTAAATGACGTGAACTTCATTTGTGAATTAGGTGTATATTGGCCTTTGAATTTCTGTTGAAACGTTGTTTGGAAGGTTAGGCCTACTAGTGAACGTAGCCTATATAGAACGTTATTAAAGGAAATCGCCCAACGATAAAACACTTTATAACAATATGAGAGTACGATGTTGTAGAATACGATAAAGAAGGCTTACATAAGCCTCAACACCATTTGTATACTGAGGACAAAATGTGTTCGGACAGCAGATCAATAACAGACTTCAGAATAGCTTCAACTGTCTCAAGTTGTTCTATATGTGAGGGCCTGTGTCACAATATGAGTTGGATCCCAAAAGGCATCATATGATCTGCATCTACTTAAGAGTGAGTGTATTCCCAGGTGATTCGTTGTAGTCTTAACTTTTGTCTTGTTTCTTGTTTCAAACTTCAATGTATCAGCTTTAAAAACTGAAGTATCTTCAACTTTGGCATAAACAAAATTGCAGTATATGTAAGCGTAAACAAGTATATATATATTAACTGTCAGACTATGTAATTCTCATACCACCTTGTGCTTCTTTTCTGACTTTCGAAGATAAGAAGAAGTTCGTAACCAATGGTGTGAAGAAACTAAGACTTGCAACATTCGATTGGAGAAGCTTTAATTAACTAAAACATTTGTGTAGTCTCACTCTTGAGTTGAATTTTAAGACTAAACAATCTTTTAATGCTAAAGTGATAGATTAACTCATGGAGCCTAAATCAACATGAACAAAGACATTTTTCGGTTCACTCAAAATCTCACCCAGTGGCTCAGGGTAATTCTGCAGACTTATAACGCTAACAATCATGGTTGAATACCCGTGATGAGCACACCATAGATAGCCTATTGTGTTGTATCTTTGTTCTTAACTACAAACGAACAAAACTTTTGACATTTTCAGAGTCTAATAATTTCCTTCTGAAACCTTCACAACAGTCTAAATTAGAATATTTAGTTATTGTTTTCGATGGAAATCCTAGCAGACCTTCAAACAACGTCAAGCTTCTAATCAAAACTTTAATCATAGGCGTAATGAATATCTAACAAAGGAAGTAAAACATATTCAAATACTTTTTTTCGTAAGGACGCCCCTCGAAACGATCTCAGTTACAAGAACTTGTATTGTCATGCTTACGTGAACAAAACAAACTTATTATTTTTGATTCTTCATTAAAAGTTATAATGAAAATTGACTTTCCTAACATCAAAACGAAATTGCCTGATAGATACGACAAAAAACGTTAAAATACTTGTTGTAGCTGTTCAACTTCGACTGCTCTGCTTACTTACGAATTCTTTTAACCGTAGCTATCAAAAGACACGTCTAAAGAAGTAAAGGTTACGACATAACGTATTACGACATAAGTATGTACTGTTTATATTTTAGTTACAGTAAGCCAACACGGTTATAGTGGTTACAAAAGGATCGATAGAACATGATGGAATAGTGATTAGGGCAATTTGCGGTTCGCGGGTTCGATCCCTGTCACACAAAATATGCTCACCCTTTCAGCAAGGTGGCATTATAATGTGACGGTTAATCCCATTATTCGTTAGTAAAATAGTAGCCCAAGAGTTGGCGGTGGGTGGTGTTAATTAGCTGTCTTCCATGTAGTCTGTCACTATTAAATTAGGGACGGCTAGCGCGAATAGCCCTCGTGCAACTTTGCGCGAAATTCAAACTGAACCAACACGATAGAAAAGAACGAATACAAATACCTGTTAAAATTAGATATTACACCCACAGAAACGGGTGTATTTCTTTATCAAATATGTTCGTTTCTATGTGTAAAAACATTGGTGATCTTTTTTATTGTTAAAAACGTAATTTCTTTTTAAGTATCACTATATCAAAGAAATACTACAGTCAAGTACGATGGTGACTAGTTTAATGTTGTCTTGGTTAACATTCAAAGAAGTAAAGACTCTCGTTTAATAAGTGTATAATCTTTACTTATGTTTCTTACATATAGAGTGTTGACAGAATAGTCGTAGTTTTAAATGTGATAATAAACCACAGAGTATAATTAGCGTTCTATTTACATTCACTCGTTGATAGTCTCTCGTACTGCAGATAGAGTGTCATTAAACTTATTAAAGTGGCATAGTTTTGGAAAAAGCTAGTTATATCCATGCGGAATGAAAAGTGAGTCACTTGTAAAAAAAAAACGCCATATTCTATTTTGCAAAGTTCAATTCTAAAAGTTTTTTGACAAAATTTACTTTTCATACCGACTTCGATGTTTTGATATATGTCATCGAAGGTATGATCTTAGACTATAAAATCATTAACTTAACACTTTATTCCCAAATATTATAAAAACAACTCGTTTCAATGGATTATTATGACGCCTCCTCACTGTGTTTGTTTGTTTTTGAATTTCGCGCAAAGCTACACGAGGGCTATCTGCGCTGGCCGTCCCTAATTTAGTAGTGTAAGACTAGAAGGAAGGCATCTAGTCATCACCACCCACCGCCAACTCTTGGGCTACTCTCTTTACCAACGAATAGTGGGATTGACCGTCACATTATAACGCCCCCACGGCTGAAAGGGCGAGCATGTTTGGTGTGACGGGGATTCGAACCCGCGACCCACAGACTGCGAGTCGAGTGCCCTAACCACCTGGCCATGCCGGGTCCTCCTCACTGTGAGTTATTAAATTCGTCATTTCTTATGAAATTAATGATTCGTACCTCATATTATGCTTTTTTTTTACAGTTTCCTAGTGAACTCAAACTCTACAGAAATAAAAATGTAATTCCAAAACATAAAACCTTATTTTCCATTCATGTGCGGCCGGGCGTGGCCTAGTGGTTAACGTGCCGAACTGTGGATCCGAGTGCCCATGGTTCGCCTTATCTTGCCATAAAATCTCTCTCTGCTTGTTGGAGTCATGGATACGTTATAAAAGTAACAGTAAAATCACACTATTCAATTAGAGTAGCCCAAGAGTTGGCGGTGGTACGACTAGCGCAGGCAGTCATCATATAGGTTTACGCAATATCTAAAACAGGCCAAACCAATAGTACAACTATTCTATATATTTCAATCAATAATTCAGTAAAGTCACTTTTTTTATTGGATGCCTCTGCTGTCTAAAATACGATTTGAATATATTAAAATTTAATTGTTTCTTTTAATTTACTAAATGATTATTAAAGAATATTCCTTTCTTCGCCTAATTCCTTATTTAATTTCAAGCTAACTGTGTTTCGTTGTAAATATAATTTTTCGATATATTACAAACGTTTTAGTTAATGTTGCGAGTTCAGTGTATAAATGTATATATATATATATAGTGCTACTATCTCGATACACAATAAAATAAAGAACAATATCTATGTATTATTGCAATTAAACTTTAACAAAACACGTGGCTTTTATTGAAGAATGATACTACAACTCACGTACATTGTTGTCCGTTAATTGAATTATACGTAATAGCTGTTAATCGTATTGAATCGATCCTTCCTACATCGTATATAAAAACCATATATATATATGTCGATTGTACTTTTATATGATACTTCCTTAGTGGACATTGTTACCGTGTTACGGCTTTAAGTGCTGAACTCCGGCAAAGCAATTAAATCAATAGGCCTAGCAGTACTGATAAAAATCACGCTAGAATGCGGGATGTCCCCCACCCCCTCCTCCTCTCTCCCACATTCCTTTTAATTATTCCATTACGAACAGGGGC
>NW_013666336.1:116606-118419 GCF_000517525.1 Limulus polyphemus | reverse complement strand
ACAACAAACAAAGAAAGAAACTTGCTAAATTCTTCTATTTTACACACTCCTGACACCATTAACTTTTCTTTTTTTTTCGTCAAATATTGGTATTCCTGTTTTCAGTACCTCTTTCAACTTTGACATGAATACTTTTTTTTACCGTGCTCAGCTCAGGACCAGTAATGTTCGGTGGTAAGAATTATATCCTTCTCGTACCCTATGGTACTTCGTCGCGTTTGTCTTCATTAGGGTTTCCATGGTTATACATTACGAATTATTGCTAGAACTCAGCCAGGTGCACCGTCCTTTGATGGAGAGCTCTTTGCCTTTTAGTACATCCCCGCGAAAAAGTCAGGACACTATCTCAGAACACAGATCTCAGTGTCTCCTAATATCTTAGAAAAGCCAGGACACTGACGTAGACCACACATTGCATTTTCCTTTTTTGTACTTGTGTTCTCTCAGTCACCATAATCCATACTTATTCAAGCACGCCTGGTGTTGTTTTAGTAATAATTGTTTGTTTTGTTTGTTTTTGAATTTTCGCGCAAAGCTACACGAGGGCTATCTGCGCTAGCCGTCCCTAATTTAGCAGTGTAAGACTAGAGGGAAGGCAGCTAGTCATCACCACCCACAGCCAACTCTTGGGCTACTCTTTTACCAACGACTAGTGGGATTGACCGTCACGTTATAACGCCCCTACGGCTGAAAGGGCGAGCATGTTTGGTGTGACGGGATTCGAACCTGCGACCCTCAGATTGCGAATCGAGCGCCCTAACCATCTGGCCATGCCGGGCCGTTTTAGTAATAGAACCTTATTATTAGTAAATATTTCTACCGATTAAGAATAAATTAACTAATCTAGTAAATGAAAATGAATATTTTAATCTCTTGAATACATTATTACGATAATTATAAATGAAGATTTTAATCTCTTGAATACATTATTATGATAATTATAAATGAAGATTTTAATCTCTTGAATACATTATTACGATAATTATAAATGAAGATTTTAATCTCTGAAATACATTATTGCGATAATTATAAATGAAGATTTTAATCTCTGAAATACATTATTGCGATAATTATGACTGAAGATTTTAATCTCTGAAATACATTATTGCGATAATTATGACTGAAGGTTTTAATCTCTGAAATACATTATTGCGATAATTATGACCGAAGATTTTAATCTTTTGAATACATTATTACGATAAATATGAATAATGTTTTCCTAATGTATTACTCAGTTGGCTGTAAAAAGGATCCTTGAGTCAAAGGCACGAATTAATTGTTCATATATCCAAATAATGTTTTCCTGTTTTATTATCTTAAAGTATTCGGACTTGAAAACGTATGTTGCTAAGAGGGTCGAGTTGAATACAGAACACATCTAATGATAGTTATTTTAGTTTTCCAACTTCTTATCTCATCGAAAGGTCAAGAATATCGTCAAGATGGGTTTATTGAGCTGGAAACCTCTGTAGCCACGCAGCGTCACAAACTCTACTACTATATTGAAAGTTCTTCTACCTTTGTTATATTTAGCTAGCCCATCGTGTATTTTACTTCTGTGACCATTATAGCATGATATCTTCTGCAATGTGCTCAGTTATTTATGTTCTCTATCACACCTTTATTTAACCCTAGAAATCCTTACCCCATCGGCCTTTAAAAAACATTTTCTAAACTATTTATGCATCATATTTCTTTTAGGTTATCAGCTCTATTGGCTACAGGGTCCTTAATAACACGTGGATCGTACAAAAATACCATCAATTATAGTATTTTGGCACTTGTGTATAAAGTTAAAATCATAAATAATATT
>NW_013666336.1:114080-116596 GCF_000517525.1 Limulus polyphemus | reverse complement strand
CATAGTTTTAGACGTTACAACGTCATCCTACTTAACAAGTTATAAATACTTTGGCAATTGTCTTTCTCCTGTAATTCACTCCTGAGGATGACGTTGTAACGTCGAAATGTGTAGTCGTCAACTTTTTGAAGACCATAGATAGGCCTAAATAAAATGTTTTTAATTGTGTACCAGTTTAACGTTGAATATTATTTATGATTTTGATACCATCAATATTTCACTTAATCCTACTAAGTACATCTAGGGCTTACTATGTGTGTTACATCACGAAGGAGTGATTTGATTATTATTTTTTATGACGAAAGCATTGTGATATTTCGTAATCATGAATAATTGTTTGTAATCAAGCACAAAGCTACACAATGGGCTATCTGTGCTCTGCCCATCACGGGTATCGAAACCCGGCTTCTAACGTTGTAAGTCTGCAGACATACCACTGTGCCACTTGGAGACTTCATAGATAACAAACATCGTTCACTACAATTATATTCATTTACCTATTAAGAAACCGCCTAGTGGCACAGCGGTATGTCTGCGGACTTACAACGCTAGAAGCCGGGTTTCGATACCAGTGGTGGGCAGAGCACAGATATCCCATTGTGTAGTTTTGTGCTTAATTCCATACAAACAAACAAAGACTTAATTAATTATGTGATAAAAAGATATTATATCTAACTGGTTAATCCAAATAAAGCTGGATTAGATTACGTTAATCTAACAAGCTAAAGTTAATTCAAGTAGTTTACGGTTTAGCTTGCTGGGTTTGAATTATTCTGTTGCTAACATCTAATATTTAAATCGAATATTTACGTTCTTTTGATGGAAAGAAGTAAGAATCCTTGTTGTTACCATCTAAAAGGACATCACATCTTTTGATAGTATTACATAAAGTAAGAATCCTTGTTGTTACCATCTAGAAGGACATCACATCTTTTGATGGTATTACATAAAGTAAGAATCCTTGTTGTTACCATCTAGAAGGGAAATGACATGTTTTGATAGCTACAGCACTCGACTCACAATCCGCGAGTCGCGGGTTCGAATCTTCTTCACCGAACATACTCGTCCTTTCAGCCGTGGAGGCGTTAAAATGTGCCAGTCAATCCCACTATTCTTTGGTAAAAGAGTAAACCAAGAATTGGCGATAGGTAGTATTGACTAGATGCCTTCTCTCTAGTCTAACACTGCTAAATTAAGGACGACTAGTGCAGATAGCCCTAGAGTAGCTTTGCAAGAAATACAAAACAAACCAAACCATCTAATAATTAATTTATTAAAGATTTGGCGAAAGTAGATTTTATTAATCTATTAATTTAATTATTAATTCTTTATTTATCTAATGAATACTATAACACCATATATGACCATATTTGGCTATGAACCTCTACTCTGAGTATTTCATTTTTATCATTTAGCCTGATTAGATCGTGTGTCACATTTACCTACTATAATTTAAGCACCAACATGCAAGGCAGAGAAAGCAGTAGAAGATAAAAACGGTTCTGTTGAGAACCCAAAACTTGACCCTCCAGTACGAAGAAGATACTTCTTTAAAAATAGTCATTTCACCAAATCAAATGTATAAGAGTCTTCCTCTTGATTTTGCAAGAAAAATCCATTGAAGGAAACTAGGACTTAATTTACTATCATACCTGGAAGAAAAAACGTATTTACATAAACATTAACTACAAAGTTTTCTGTATTAGCATGTGAATTTACTTCCATAGTTCTTGACTCCTTTCTGAACGTCAGTTCTCATTGTGACATAGTCTTGAATTATTCGTAACCTAGTCAGGATCATTACTTGTTAAGATTTCTATGTTTATTTTGTTTACAGATAATGGCTCGGCGGTAAATCTGAAGGCTTATAACGCTAAAAGTCTGGGTTCGATACTCGTGGAGGGCACAGCACAGATGTTCCATTGGGTAGCTTTATGCTTGCCTACAAACAAACAAATAAATTTATAGATGATCTTCCAATGAAGTAGGGTGAGCAACCACCCCCTCCCCTACCCCAATAGGTTTTACTTGTTTACCCGAGAAGTGAACATAATTTAGACCGTTTTTTACTCTAAATCTCAACATACTTTAAAGCGATATAAACTCCTTTGTGTTAACTGGAGGAAAGTGTTAAGAATCCAACGGTTTCTGTTGCCTGGAGACGAAGTAATTACTAATAGTAACAATATTTAGACGGTTGCTTGGCCAAATATTGTTGCACGCATCATACATCTTACGTATTTTTAAATAACGGTCTTGGAAGAGAACATGAGTATATCATTCTCCTTGTTTTAATGGTTTTAATAGGTTATTCACATGTTCAGTTTTTAATATTGATACTAATTGGTTTAAGTAATGAAACTTTGGCTTTATTCGCACGAAATGTAAGTATTTAACTGACTTGCATTGTTTTCTTTCTCCGTTCTTGTTCATATATATTTGTGTTACGACAGCGGAATTCACGTGACTCTGGTAACACGTAATGAGTATCTAGAACGTTCGTGAAGGCTCGAGTG
>NW_013666336.1:98984-114070 GCF_000517525.1 Limulus polyphemus | reverse complement strand
CAAGAAGTGACGAGAGAGAATAATTGCAAACAGAGAGATATAGAGACAGATAATCGAGTCAAGCCTTAAGTAAAGTTCGTGAATCGTTGTGCATTCTAGCGTGTGTTTAAGTGAATGTTACTGTGGATATTAAGTGTATTGCAAAATTGTATTGAGAAAGAATAAACTAGTTTTATTTAAGAAAGGACTTGTATCGCTGAAGTTTTTTGTAAGGAATTTTTACGGGAAATTAACAAACGACCAGAGACGTAACATTTGGAAAGAAAACATTTTCTTGCCAACATTATTTTATTAAGAGTTTCAAATTTTCCTTAATTCTTAATCGAGACTTTATCATGACCCATTTTAAAAATATATATAAGGAATTGTATTTTTATGACTCTCTCATAAGCGGATTTGAGCTGTGAAAAATCCCTCTTCCAGAAAGAATAAATAATGGTGAGATATCAAAGTTATTAAAAACGAGCTTACAATTTGGGGAGAAGAAAACCCCCCGATTCTGTTGGTTTAAAACGAGTTTTAAGTGTAGCAGCCATTTGACACTTTAGAATCTATGGTTGTTTCTCATTCTCACTATTTCTGATTACTGGTTGCTAAGCCAACGGAATTTGACGCTTTCGCTTCTCCTCAAGTTCTAAGCTCGTTCTAGCTCTTCGAATAACTTTGCTATTTTACACACGCTACAGAATAAGTTTGTTCTAGCTCTTCGAATAACTTTGCTATTTTACACACGCTACAGAATATTATATCATATCTTGTGCTACCAGTTCTTTTAAATATAGATCTATGAATCTACTCTAACCAAATATGTAGATGTTTTCCAGTATAAGGAAGACACGAGTATATAGTAAATTTAGGTACAGTTGGTATCTTAATTGAATTTGTGAGTTTCTTTGTTACAACCGTAGATGTTTTGTTTTGAAGTATCTAATAACAATTATTTCATCACACTCAAGTAACTGTGATAATTATCAGTCTTGCGCATTTTGATTTTCGTTTTATTTTGCCAGTTACTTCGAAATAGTGGTCGTGTAAAACACTTAACAAGCACTTGTTTACTTCTAGGTTCTGTTCTTTCTATGTTACCAGCGTAATTTGTGGACTAGCCCACCAAACATGCTCGCCCTTTCAGCCGTGGGGCGTTATAATGTCACGGTCAATCCCACTATTCGTTGGTACAAGAGTAGTCCAAGAGTTGGCGGTGGGTGGTCATGACTAGCTGCTTTCCCTCTAGTCTCACACTGCTAAATTAGGAACGGCTAGCGCAGATAGCCCTCGTGTAGCTTTGCGCGCAATTCAAAACAAGCCTTTTGATTTATTACTGTAATTATGAATTTGTTCCAAGACTACTGAATCTAAAAAAGTACTGATGTGCGTAAAAAAATAATGTTTTCTTCGCCTCTTCAATTAACGCTGGAATAAATTAGAGCTGTGATATTGATTTAGTTTTCGCTTCTCCTATTAGAGCTGCCATATCCAAGCAGTGTTGCTTTGAAGCTTCAGCAATACACTATGATAATTATCTCATCACGCTCAAATTCGTTTTAGTTACGTGCTAAGGTCTTCGAACTGGCTGCTGCGTTAAATTAATAACGCCTGAGTAAAACTACGCTGCCAGCTGCAGATTGTAGGCTGAATTTCAAAACTTACGAACATTAGACACGTGGCAAGCAATCCCAGCTGTTAGCGTTTTACACTAACAAAAAATAGGATGAATTATGAGCACGTAGCTTTTACTCTTTGCTTTCGGGGAGAGTATCCTTAATAGCTCGTGGATAACTCTGAACTGAAGTTTGAAAGCTACATTACTGACCTAGCTGAATTGAAAGCTATACTGTTCAAAGTTGAACTTCTCAGCTGTGATAAAATGTCCTATATTGCAATTTACATAAATTTGGAGGTTGTAACAAAAGCTAAGTTTAGCTGAAGAACTGGACAACAACTGTTTAACTTTACATTTTCTGAACATAAAGAACCACAAGCAGATCGCAGTTTTCCTACTAATACTACTGTGGTCTATGAAAGTTAGTAAGTGTTGTTTTTTTCCTCTCCTTCTTTTGGTTTAGAAATGTGAACATTTGTTAACCAAAAATCAAAAAAATCATAAATGTATTAGTGTAGATATTAACCTATAGTGAGTTTTTATGACTGTGTTATCCATACGGTGTTATCACTATACGGCGTTAATCATACACGGTCAAGGTTCATTGACTCAAGCAAAACGGGCAACAAAAGCACAGACCTTTAAAGTGGCAGGGCTGCATCTGGCTACATGGTCTATTCTGTGTTGGGTGTTAAAGAGTAGAAACACCTAGAAATCTCTTTATTTTGGCCCAGGACGGAGTAAAAACTCCTAATGTAGTCTATCAAGAAGCAATCATAGTATCAACAAACACTGAGGCTGTAGTGAGGGCTTAGTAAAAGTGATAAAGTAACTGTAACACTATTTCTGTAAAATAGAATAACGTGGGTGTAAAATAAAATAGTTGTAAAGCAAATTATGTGTGAAATAAATTATGCATATAATACAAATACTTGATGTAATTTATATATATATATTAGTTCCAGCGCTACATTCAATCGGACGTAGGACTGGTGCCTCAACTTGTAAAACAAATTATCCTAAGTATGTTACATTTATTAGCTGCCCATGCTAGTGTCATAACTTTTGAAACAGGAATAATTACATAGTCACATCTCTTAAAATTTCGGCATCACATGACTGTGGTCATGAATTCGCGTTCATAATTTAAATACCATTATGGCGACTGTTTACAAATTGGAGATCAAACTAAACGTTCTCTACTTTAAAAACTAAATAGTGTAATTAGATACATGTAAAAAGAACCGTGCGATTTATGAAGTTCGAAGTCTGGCATGGCGGTTAGCGTGCTTGATTCGCAGTCTGAGGGTCACGGTTCGATCCCCGTCACACCAAACCTGCTCGCCCTTTCAGCCGTGAGGGTTATAATGTGACGGTCAATCCTACTAGTTGTTGGTAAATGGTGGTGGTGGGTGGTGTTGACTAGCTGCTTTCCCACTAGTTATCACTGTTAAATTAGGGATGACTAACGCAGATAGCCCTCGTGTACCTTTGTGCGAAATTAAAGTTTACTAAGTTCGAAGTTGAAATATCAATTTCTCAAATATTTTTATAATTGAAAATTAACTCAATCATATGGTATTTTTCTGAACAGCGGTTCTTGTGACTGAAGGAGTTGGATTCATAGCAAGCCATGTGATTACATTACTACTGGAGAAAGGTTATCGGGTTCGGGCAACTGTTACAAACTCACAAGAAGAAAGCCAACTTCGTACCTTGTGTTCCGAAAGCAAATCTATTCTGGAAGTTGTGGAAATAGGCCTATTTCAAGACCAAGGTTGGGATAGGTAAGTTTACTGTGGCTAAAAATTGCCTCAGTCTAGAAGTTGTGGAAGAAAACCAGTTTCGGGTAACAGGTTGTTTGAAATTAAATAAGTTATCATCTGTACTCTTAAGAATAAATGTTTGACCAATTCCTCGTTACCCGTAAAACTATTTCAATGATATAGAAGCATTACTTACTGTATCACTTTTATTCTAAGCGCCCTCTGTCGACGAACTGTACAAAGGATTATATATATAAAAAAAATAACATCCAAAATTAAAAGAGACGTATCTGTACTTGATTTTTGTTTTCCTTTTTGTAAAACAGATTAGAAATAACGAACTTTTTAAACGAGTTCTACTTAATGATGCGTTGGTAAAATGTTTTGGTATCGGATGTTTTTTTCAGTACACACTTAATGAGTTATTTATATCGCATGTTCCAACAACAACAACAGTTGTAAATTCCTCACTTCTAGACATCTAAGTTGAAATTAATGTTATGAAAGAAGTTAAACTATCATATGCTGTTTTTGCAGAACATAATTTGTTGTCATTTACAAAGTAGGTCATTATATGTATCTTCACAGTAAAGTATACCTTGTTTTTTTATATAAATAGCATTTCTCTCCAATATTACAGATTAAATTTTTGTTATGATGATATACATAATTTCTTTGAACATTTTGATTATTTTTTCGCTATTTGAAAATTTAAACCAAATTTATGCATATGGCACTGCCACTACCTTCTAATGAACATTTCTCAATTCAAAGCCTAAATATCCAAGAGTTATTTGTCAAGTAACTAGCTATGAATTGTAAGCTTTAGGGTATTATTAGCTTGTACTTTTCATCCACCAAAAGCGTTCGTGAACTTCAGATTACAACGTGCCAAGAACAGTATAACGATGTCAAAGAAGAAACATTAATGATCTAATAAGTTGTTTCTAAAGCAAGAGAAATGAATCAATTGAAGGAAGCAGAAAAAAACAAACAATGGAGGTGAAATATTGCATAGTCCATAAAGTTGACCAAAAAGCTCAGCTCAAACAAGAAGAAACTAAAGCTGTATTCTCAAGTTGTGATCAGGGTTTACTCAAGCTACATTCTCGAGTTGTGATCAGGGTTTACTAAAGTTATATTTTCGAGTTGTGATCAGGGTTTACGAAAGCTGTATTCTCGAGTTGTGATCAGGGTTTACTAAAGCTGTATTCTCGAGTTGTGATCAGGGTTTACTAAAGCTATATTCTCGAGTTGGGATAAGGGCTTACTAAAGTTATATTTTCGAGTTGTGATCAGAGTTTACGAAAGCTGTATTCTCAAGTTGTGATCAGGGTTTACTAAAGCTGTATTCTCGAGTTGTTTATCAGGGTTTACTCAAGCTATATTCTCGAGTTGTGATGAGGGGTTTACTAAAGTTATATTCTCTAGTTGTGATCAGGGTTTACTAAAGCTATATTCTCGAGTTGTGATAAGGGTTTAGGGCTCTTAAATCATCAAAACAAATAATTCTCGAAGGTTGATACTGTTATATTTATTTTATAATTTACTTACTTATTTTTTCATCGTAGTTGGCCCCCCAGTGGCACAGCGGTATGTCTGCGGACTTACAACGCTAGAAACCGGGTTTCGATACTCGTGGTGGGCAGAGCACAGATAGCCCTTGTGTAGCTTTGTGCATAAGTAAAAACAAACAAACAAACAATCATCGTAGTTGATATGTAACTATGATTCAAGTGCTAAGCCCAAACATATTTATCTACGGGGATAACTTCCATACATCATAAAGTATGAATATTCTACAACAAAACCTTTTAGTTTCATTTCAGAGACTATCAGGTAGTGTTATACAAAATGGATGTGACACTCGTGATTAATAGTATCAAGACAGCATAAAACGTGTTTTGTTAATCACGCTTCACATTTACAAAGCAATACCAGTGATATTTCAATTAATTTATTGTCCAAAAATGTTTTTTGCTGATGAGTTCAAAATTGATTTTAGTTTATTGACCACCAGAATATTTTGTATTCTTAGATATTGTTCGTTGTTGAAACTATACATACTATACCAAGTTTGTTTCATCGGCATTTCTGTGGCATTATTGATCGAAACTTACGTTGCTTATCGATGTATTTGATCTCAATGTGGATGGGGTTAATTTGAGATCACCCACGCGTTGTTTAAAAAAGCGTATAAAAGATCATCTGATATGTCTGCGAATTTCCAACGCTAGAAACTGGGTTAAGGTTCCATTTTCTCTGTGGTGACCAAAAGTGCCAGAGGACTTATCTGAACCAGAGATCAAGGTTCCATTTTCTCTGTGGTGACCAAAAGTGCCAGAGGACTTATCAAAACCAGAAAGCAAATTTTCATTTTCTCTATTGTGATCAAAAGTGCCAGAGGACTTATTTGAACCAGAAAGCAAGGTTTCATTTTCTCTATGGTGACCAAAAGTGCCAGAGAACTTACCTGAACCAGAAAGAAAGGTTCAATTTTCTTTATTGTGACTAAAAGTGCCAGAGGACTTATCTGAACCAGAGATCAAGGTTCCATTTTCTTTATTGTGACCAAAAGTGCCAGAAGACTTATCTGAACTAGAGATCAAGGTTCCATTTTTTTTATTGTGACCAAAAGTGCCAGAGGACTTATCTGAACCAGAAAGCAAGGTTCCCTAATGATATGAAGTGGAAATGAAGTAGAGTCTCTTGTCATTACACCTTGTTCATTCTTTCATGTTTGTTTGAAGTTAAGCACAAAGCTAAACAAGGGGCTCTATGTGCTCTGCCCACCAGGGGTATTGAAATCTCTGGGTCAGAGATGTTCTATGACACTTAAAAAAATTACTAAAGTTGGCACATATGACATTGATATAAAGCCATAAATGAAAAAACAAAAGACTGTAAAATTCGCAATGGACAAAGATTTAAAGGAAATATATATTAGGATAATGGACAAAGAGTTAAAGGAAACAGATATTAGGTTAATGGACAAAAGAAAATGTTTCATGGACTGGCACTTTCAAGACAGTTTTGAAGAATCTGTCCATTCAAATGAACAGCTGACAACCCTGAACAACACAGATGGTGTTACGTATCATAGGATTTTCACCGTCAGTTCAGAAAAGAGAAAATGTAGTTCGTTAGAGCGCGCCACGTGTTTATATTTATTCATTGTCCACAATTTATGTTTTAAACAACACTTTTGTTCGTATCCTAGATAAGCAGTTTACCGATTTGTTTTGGGCTGCTATATTTTTAATGTTCCTGGCATGGTACGGTTAAAAATGACCGAATGCTAAACATTGATGAAGGTATTTATCAGCCGGTTTTTTTACTCTCGGCTTGTCAGCAGCGGTTCAGGTTTTCCTAGCGGCTGATCGGGTTTCCTTCCTACTGCTGTGATGACAAATGTCTGTGAATTAGAAACGATCTTTGGTAAAATAAATTTTTCGACTAAAGGACTACTTTAAAGTCAAACGAGGCCCTTGTTCGTACCCATAATTTCACAGACGACAAGTAACTTATGGTTGTATGTTGCTTTGATGTGGATGGCTTTAGTTATCACCGACCACGTCAAGTGATCACTCTATTTTGCACATGTGCGTAAAGTCATATTATAATGTCCAGTCATTGTGATAGCCAAGATCGTAAATTTGCTGCTTAACCTATAGCGCCCAGCAGTACGGTGTAGGCCATAAAACGGAATTGGCAAACTACCCAGACTTGTAACATCATTAATTCATATTAGGTTGTAAACTAAGCTTAGAGGCTTTGAAAACTTTTGTATTGAATGCGCTTAAACGTAATGATCAACGAAGAACCACGCTACACTAACCATACTTTGTTTCTGTTTATTTTGTTGAATTTCGGAGAATATCCGCGGTGACCGTCCCTAATTTTGAAGTGATAGACTACAGAGGAGAAGCTAGTACTCCTAACCCACCCTGGTAGAGCTAGTACTCCTAACCCCACCCTGGATAGAGCTAGTACTCCTAGCCCCACCCTGATAGAGCTAGTACTCCTAACCCCACCCTGGTAGAGCTAGTACTCCTAACCCCACCCTGGTAGAGCTAGTACTCCTAGCCCCACCCTGATAGAGCTAGTACTCCTAACTCCACCCCGATAGAGCTAATACTTCTAACACCTCCATGATAGGGCCTATCCTCTCCATGATAGAGCTAGTACTGCAAACCCCTCCATAATAGAGTTAATACTTTTGACCTAGACACTTTGTCCTACATGCATATTGATCACACAATAACATGGCAATTCATTTACATACCTTGGCGATCGAATTATAGAGGTCTCTAAGGTGACAATAAAGTACTGTAACTAAATTGTTAGAAAACAAAACTAAACACAAAGAGTATCCCAAGATTTGGCGGTGTTAACTAGTTGTTATCAGTGAGGAGTATACCAGACTGAAATACACAATGTAACAGATAAACATGTTTGATAGATCTGGCTCTGTCTTGTGTTGTTGTTGTTTCATCTGTTCGTAGCCATGTGTTTGCATAGCAGTCTCTTACCAAAGAAGCATTTTCTTCAAAGACTATTGAAAGTAAGTGAACAGGCTGATAAAACAGTCTTATCTCTTCAGCTCCTGCCGTTGAAGATATATTCTGTTATGTGGGATTTCTATGGAAACAAAAACCGGAATGCATGTATCTGTAATGGTAAGAATGATGTTTATAAACCCCTCTGTTTAAGGATAACATATAACTTCAGCATTTCTGAAAGATGGACTTCTTTTATCACTCTTAATGAAAAACAAGCATGGTGCAGAACTCGCGACACATAAATATATCTGATTCTATACCATTGGGCTATACTTGAATAAATCTTAAGTGCACAAAAATCCTAAAAACAACTATGAAGATCGATCAGATTTGAAGTCACTGTAATCAGTACTTATGGTTGGCAATCAAACGCTGTTTCGTAGTTTGAAGTAGTTTGCCTGGAAAGTATGATGACGACTTGGAGTTCGATAATATGAGGCTTAGACCTCAACTTTACACAATTAACGTTGTACTTAATTCATCATGTAACACAATAATATTTCTTCATCTTCTCCGATGTGCAACGTCTATAAAATGTTTGGTTGAGACTATAGTATCAAATAGTGAGAGCTTAATAAGATAAGAAGAAAAAGTTAAAGTAGGAGGAAACACTGAGTATTAAGGTAACCCAATGGAATTCATGTAGCTTTGTAAAATGGCTGGGCGTGGCCTAAATGTTACTGTGTTGGATTGCAAATTGAAGGGTTCAGGGTTCGAGACGTGAAACCACTGAACACTTTTCGTTATAAAAGTCGTATTACTCTCGTTACTTGGTGCTAAAAGTCAGCCAAATCCTTAGCGGCGGAGAGAGATCTAGCTGCCTGTCTTCCTTCTGGTCAGTAGTTAAAAATTAGAAAGAACTATACCTAAATCCCTGACTTGATCTTTAGTTCACGTGCGCATCAGATGCTACTCGAATGAAAAATTGCAATTCCAAGTTGCTTAAAAATATTTCGAAACCAATTCATTATATGAAAATAATGAATGCTCGACTCTTCTTTCTCAGACGTGATAATTGTACAGCATACATCAGGATGTTTGTAATTCACACTACTTTAACCTTCTGTTTGGTCCGTTAAAAAATACATAACATGATTTAATTGAGGAAAACCGTTAGCATACTTCAAGCTAGTTGTAATTCGCACTACTTTAACCTTCTGTTTGGTCCGTTAAAAAATACATAGCATGATTTAATTGAAGAAAACTATTAGCATACTTCCAGCTAGTTGTTATTCGCACTACTTTAGCCTTCTGTTTGGTCTGTAAAAAATACGCAACATGATTTAATTGAGGAAAACCGTTAGCATACATCAATCTGGTTCTAATTTCCACTACTTTAACTTTCTGTATGGTCCGTTAAAAATACGCAACATGATTTAATTGAGGAAAACCGTTAGCATACATCAATTTGGTTCTAATTTGCACTACTTTAACCTTCTGTTTGGTCCGTTAAAAATACACGGCATGATTTAACTGAAGAAAACTATTAGCATACTTCCAGCTAGTTGTTATTCGCACTACTTTAGCCTTCTGTTTGGTCTGTAAAAAATACGCAACATGATTTAATTGAGGAAAACCTTCAAATAAGCAAACAGGGATATTCGCAAACACACACAAATATTCACAGATACATTCTACAAATTTCTTATCTAATTGTATTGAAGAAAACTGTATTTCACACCGAGATTTCACTTGTTTTTAATGAAGTATTATTATTAGAAGAACATCTAACAAAGCACCTTTAAAATTAAGTCCAATAAATTAAAAAATATTATTTAAGCTTAACATTTAATCACCTTAACATTAGTTGCAATTAACAATATCTTTTATTGTTGTTATTATTATCTAGAGCAGTAAAAGGTTGCAGGTACGTTATCCATGACGCATCCAACGTTCCTGGGTCTGCATCCCTCAACAACGATTCACCCAAGCTCAATGTGCAGTGTGTAAAACGGATTCTCCGGGCATGCGCAGACGATGGTGGTGTGAAAAGAGTCGTATTAACTAGCTCAATCAGTGCCGTTCACGGTAGGAAAACTGTTTGTGTTAATCCTTTGTGTTTTGTGTTCCATTAATCTCCGCATTTACTGAATTATATAGCCAGTAATCTCCGAGTCTACTGAATTATGTAGCCAGTAATCTCCGCGTCTACTGAATAATATAGCCAGTAATCTCCGTGTCTACTGAATTATATAGCCAGTAATCTCCGCATTTACTGAATTATATAGCCAATAATCTCCGAGTCTACTGAATAATATAGCCAGTAATCTCCGAGTCTACTGAATAATATAGCCAGTAATCTCCGAGTCTACTGAATTATATAGCCAGTAATCTCCGATTCTACTGAATAATATAGCCAGTAATCTCCGAGTCTACTGAATAATATAGCCAGTAATCTCCGAGTCTACTGAATTATATAGCCAGTAATCTCCGAGTCTACTGAATTATATATATTTTTTTCTGTTCTCGTCTGAGATTGTCATTGAAACAAAAATACAAATAAAAGTTTATGTGGTTCGTTGAATGATTTTTATAGTAAATGAGTTCCAGAATATCAAATTTTGAGTTAAAATGTTTCAATGAGCCATATGAAATGATATTTTGCGGACAAATCTCAGACACCAAAATATAATGAAACAAAAATCATTTTGAATAATGCGTTATTTATAAAGAAGAAATGATTTTATAAGAATACTATAGTCTACGTTTATTGATTTTTTAAAATAAGGTTTTGACTTTCTTCCAGCTATGCCAAACCTTACGACAGTGGCTGCAAACCTATAGAAACGTTTTGTTTCCATGCTATAATCCTAAATAAGCATCTAAGGATATTTTTTATTCAGAATATCACATTTCAACAAGCATCACGATGCCAATACTGCGACACGAGTTCATGAAATATGGGATTAAATGTTAAATACTTAGCCGAACCTTAAAGTAACTTTGTTAATTAACTCATTACAGATCATAGTTCCTCAGAATCAGCATTTATGGATGAAGAGAAGAAAAAAATATACAATGAATCAGACTGGAGCCACGTCGATTCACCGGGTCTCGACATTGGTGCCCAAACCATCACACTTGTAGAGAGGGCAGCATGGGATTTCATTAGAGAATTACCAGGTCAGATAAACTGTATTATGACTTGTGCAAGTTGTAAAATATCGTAATTTGAAAGGGGAAAATATTTATGACAATATATTTATTTTAGGATACTGAAAGGTGAATAACATTTTTTTTATTTAACTGAAACATTCTTTTTTTTTTCATTTTAAAAGTTTTCATAGAATTTAATCGTTTAAAAAAAGATTAAATCACAGCTGTGATAAGAATATGATGTAGTAACTAGAGATACGTCTACATTATAATATCTAACGTCAAACAATATGATGTAGTAACTAGATATACGTCTACATTATAATATCTAACGTCAAACAATATGATGTAGTAACTAGAGATACGTTTGCATTATAATATCTAACGTCAAACAATATGATGTAGTAACTAGAGATACGTCTACATTATAATATCTAACGTCAAACAATATGATGTAGTAACTAGATATATGTCTACATTATAATATCTAACGTCTTTCAAAACATTTTAGATCTTGTTCGTTCGCGAAACAGTACCAACAAAATGCGTTCATGGGTTGCAAGCAATAGCTCTCAAGAACCTTCATATGAACCTTTTTCTGATAAAAAAACATACACACTCCATATTCGTTGCATTTTCTTACGACAAATAAAACTAGCAAATAATTATAATGTGTCATTATAACAAAAAATACTAGCGTGTAAATACTGTGCATGTCTATAATGAAACATTGAAACGTATAATTGCATTAAGCCTTTTTAACAAAACGCCATAACTTATAATTCATGTAAGTTTCTATAATACAACACTCTAACGTATAATTAATTAGTGTATTTTTTCACAATACAACACTCTAACATATAATTAATTACTGTATTTTTTCACAATACAACACTCTAACATATAATTAATTACTGTATTTTTTGCAATACAACACTCTAACATATAATTAATTACTGTATTTTTTACAATACAACACTAACATATAATTAATTACTGTATTTTTTACAATACAACACTAACATATAATTAATTACTGTATTTTTTACAATACAACACTAACATATAATTAATTACTGTATTTTTTACAATACAACACTAACATATAATTAATTACTGTATTTTTTACAATACAACACTAACGTATAATTAATTGTTGTATTTTTTACCATACAACACTCTAATGAATAATTAATTGTTGTATTTTTGTACAATACAACACTCTAACGAATAATTAATTGTTGTATTTTTGTACAATACAACACTCTAACGAATAATTAATTACTGTATTTTTTTATGATACAACACTGTAGCGTATAATTAATTACTTCAAGTTTCTATAATAAAACAAATTAAAATATAATTATACCGGAAGTCCCGTTGCTAAAGCAATACGCTCTCTCTTTGTTTATTGACCCGGGTGTATATCGAACAATAAACTACACCCATTGAAGAAAGAAACGGAAAACCACCTCAGTTATTGTTTTACATGACAGAAACATGTGTACGCCTATCCTCGGTTTCGAGAGAACTTTTCTTTTTAACGTATAATTACTAAGGATGCACGGGTAGTAAAATTTGGCCGAATACCGGGTCTGGGTACCCGATCATTAAGCTTCGGCCAGGGCCGGGTGTCAACCGGGACCGGTTTCTCCCCTTGCCCCCTCCCAAAAAAACAACATACACACAAATTAGAAACAAAAACAAAATTTACGTTTATTACACTTAACCGAATAGTCACCAACAGAACATTCAAGTTTTACTTTCAACTTTCAATGCCTAGCCCCAACTTCTCAAACTCTAACCCCCATTGTTTTCAAAAACCCACCCTCCCCAGAAATCCACTTGTCAAGCCATGCCTGTTATTAACCCCTATTGTTCTCCGAATCCCCAACGTTCAGTGGGCCGTCAGTTTTTGTTGCTTGGAGCACGTTGTCTTTTTTTTTTTTTTTTAACTAAACCAATTATTGACTGTAATATTCAGTACCGTGTTAGTTGTCACAAAGATTCGGGCTTAGATGCCTAACTTCGACACGGAGCAGAGTATTATCGGGTAGCCCAATACCCGCCGGGGTCGAATATCTTGCCGAGTACCCGTGCATTCCTAATAATTACTATAGGTTTCCATAACGAAACACTTTAATATATATATATATATATACACAAAGGTCCTGTTTGAGGTATCTTTGAAGAGTCTCTTTGATATTCTTATATGGTTGCAAAGGTAACAGAAGTCTGGTTAAATAGCAAGAAATTATTTTGACAATTAAGTGAAAAATTAACATCCAAACCTCAACAACAAAAATCTACAACAACATCAGTTGAAGATTCTGGCGACAGATGACCAAAATCTACCTAGAAAATTACGTCCACTTCTGACATTCTCAAATATTAAATTTTGTGACGTATAGACTTCATATACTTACAAAAACGTGCTTAAGACACGTTTAACAAATTTAATAATGATGAAATGTTTGAAGTTTTGTTCGTTAAATTCAAATATGTATGTATAAATATCTGTTTTTTGTTTCTCTTTTTTTTTTCTAAACAGAGTGAAATTAAACCTAGGATAGTTTTCAGTTCTACAGAGGGTTGATTATATTATTTTGAAATCATTTTGAATATGCAAATCACGTAACAGCAACAGCCGATATAAATTCATGATATAACGACATTTCTCAGATCTACACTTGAAACTGTTTGGCGTTTCGTAGACAGTTTGAAGCCTCCAAAAATTGACCACTTTTCTTTGAAGAATATTTAACAGTCCTTTCCGACGCAAAATATTCATACACTTCGAGCATGAAAATGTGTTTAGACCGGATATTTAGAATTTCCAGAACAGTGATATCCCTTGTACTTAATGGTATTGGAAAACAAATGAATATTGAACAACTTGGGACACCAGGACCACCCGGAAAGAGGCCTGCGATAAGTCGCACCTCAATCATGGTAAGTAAAATGCGGCAACTTGTAACAGGTGAGAATTTACGAACACAAAGGTTAGTGGCAAAAGTCATCCACGTGTTCCACACAACACTACGCAAAATAACCAAGATGTAGCTCCGCCTGGAAACGAGAATAATATATAGTTACTTCAACTGGGTTCCGCGTCGTCATGAGGTATTCATGCTATGCTGTACGAAGACATACCGGTAAATTCACCAGATGCAGTTCTTAAGGATTTCTGTTGGAAAGAGAGCTGGGTAGCCATTATCCTCGTACACTAGGTGGCTTATGAAAAGCATGCAGGGTTAAAGGGTGTGCTTTGAACATGAAAGTCTTATGACGGAGTAATTTGCAGTGAAAAACTAGGATGCAAGGCTATTGTCAAGTTGCACGGTGATCATATACAGCGTGAATAGACGTATTGAGGCTCCACAATTGTTTTGCTACGACGTACTTAACCCTCTGTGTATAGGAGCATTACAGATCTTAACAAGCGCAAAACCCCAAACAGCAGGGTAACTAATGTGTTGTGCGTTAGAAGGGAATTTAAGGGGACGTAACGTCAAATACCTTTTAAAATTAAATTAGACACGAAAAACAGTTATTTTAAGACATTATTAAAATATCATAGTTTGCTGCACTTTTGCAATGAAAAATACCATTAAGATTATCTAATCTCTTTTTACACACAAATATATATATATATGTATATATAAATTTACTGTTTCAAGGCGATTAAACAGACGTTAGATAGTTTAATAGTACTTTTTTCTATTAAAGAATATTAAGAGTTTGTGAACTTTCCCCCCCCCCAAAAAAAATCAGTTTTCCACAGAAATGTAACAGCCATTTATCACTTTACACTAGCTGAAAAAAACTTATTTGATTTTAATTTTTTTAATATGATTTACAGAAAAGAAGAAGTTAGAACTTTCTGTTATCAACCCAGGTGTGGTTTTAGGTCCCTTGGTATGTGGCTTCCCCAGCAGGAGCTTAGAGGTAAGTAATTGTATTATTGTTTATTGATTTACTGGAAACTGAGCAAAAGGAAACTAATACAATGGTGCCCGGCATAGCCAGGTGGATAAGGCGCTCGACTCACAATCTGAG
>NW_013666336.1:91491-98185 GCF_000517525.1 Limulus polyphemus | reverse complement strand
TGTTTTGAGCTCTTTTGTGTTTAGGAAAATATATACTAATTTTCAAAGTATCAAATTGAATTTTTGTTCAATAAAAATCTTTAGAATGCGACTGTAGCTTTTTTTACCCTAAAACTTTGTCTTCAAAATAAGCGTGCATCTTAAGAAAAATAGAGTAAATTCTAACTTTAAGGCAATATTAATATTTCAATGTGTAAAAGATATACATAAACATACTTGTATAGATGTAACCATTTAATGAAACATACTCACTTATGTTCTTTATAAATACTCGGGTAAACTATTTGTTCAAGAGTTACCCGAATCTGGCAGGGGGTGGGGTGCAAAACCTGATGTAGGGGATCAGCTTTTACAGTGTAAGTCAACAGACTAAAATAATATGTTATATGTGCTTAAATGCAAACATACATTTACAGTTTTAATAACTATTACTAATAATATTTAGTTTAACTACGATGTTAAGTTTACATCCAATCTGTATCCAATCTGTCGGACGTTCACCTCAATCCCAGTGGTTTTCAAGAAATGAAAGTAACGTATGCAGCATAAGTTTCCAGTCATTCTGTTGCTGCTACAATAAACATATGTATTGCACTAGGCACTGGAGTAATAAATATCAAGCAAGACATTGGGAACTGCCACTTTGCTTTCCAAATGATTGCAATTTAACAGCGCATATATATATACAGTTTCGCCGTGCTCCCACTCGTAAATCACAGCATATCGGTTACATAAGTGGTAACATTCTTTCTATCAGAAGGGCAAACCATGAAGATAAATATGTGACTGGGGAAATATTTATGAAGGTGGAACTTTACGTGATGTTCTAGAAACAGGAGGACATCTTACGAACAACGAGATAATATATCTCCCGTTGAAAAAAAAATGCTCTTGAAGAAGAAGGGATCTATCAGAGAGCAGAAAATAAATCCTACACTGTTCAAATGGGCCTTTAAAAACTGCATATATATATGTATATAAATTCTGAGGCATTTAATTTGTTTGTTTGTAATTAAGCACAAAGCTACACAACGGGCTATCTGTGCTCCGCCCACCATGGGTATCGGAACCCGGTTTCTAGCGTTGTAAGTCCGCAGACGTACCGCTGTGCCACTGGGTGGCGGCATTTAATTGCTCTGAATATTTTAGTGTGCTCTTCACCACGTACTGTCATTTTGCTGAAGTGACAAAAACTTCAGTTAAGAATGTTCTTGCTTAGCACATCAGGATATTTTCTTCTTGTATATGTCGGCGGGTATTTACTACAGAAATGCTTGGGAAAATTGGTTTTCATTAGATGGTCATTCACTTAAAAACATGTCTACCTGATAACGCTATCGAAATCTCGTATTAAATACTGACGAAATATGTGTAGAAAATCCGAATTTAATTTAACTACAGATATGAAACTTTAACTGCTTTTGGACATTTTCTGACGTTTTCAAAATGATTACTTACTGAAGTAAAAAATAAGAAAAAGAAAGTTCTTAAGCGTGTGAATAATTTAAGTAAATATCCAACAGGAAATTCTATACACAAATTTCTGTTAAATTTAGATGGTAAAAATGAACCAGTGCCAACTTTTGATAGATGTAGGCTAAATTCCTGGACACAAATATAATCCAGTGATTATATTTTTGTATAAAAAAGCTTTCCGCGGGAATAAATGAACCACTAAATACGTCCTTACTACACTTGTATGATTCGAAAACTTGCAACTAATTTATAGCAGTTCTTTATATCAGGTTCTTTGAATAGGAACTGCCACATGTCTGACATGTATGTTTTTGCATACATTTGTGTAGTAAAAGCATTTTCCAGAACGAACGATCCGGCCTGATGGTTAGGGCGCTCGACTCGCAATCTGTGGGTCGCGGGTTCCAATCCCTTTCGCCAAATATACTCGCCCTTTCAGCCGTGGGGGCGTTATAATGTAACGGTCAATCGTACTATTTATTAGTAAAAGAGTAGCCCAAGAACTGGCGGTGGGTGGCTTTCCCTCTAGCGTATCACTGATAAATTAGGGATGGCTAGCGTAGATAGTCCCTATGTAACTTTCTGTGAAGTTGATGCTTGTTATAAAGCTACAGAAAGGGCTATCT
The DNA here is from genome assembly GCF_000517525.1 of Limulus polyphemus. Classification (NCBI taxonomy): domain Eukaryota; kingdom Metazoa; phylum Arthropoda; class Merostomata; order Xiphosura; family Limulidae; genus Limulus; species Limulus polyphemus. The sequence continues at coordinate 96,083 of NW_013666336.1, read as the reverse complement.
ATGCAATGCCCACCACGAGTATTGAAACCCACGTGGGGGGGGGGGGGGGCTTTGAGTGAAATTCTAAACAAGCCTTCATTTCACCATCCAAAAATTTTGATGTACAAATGAAGAGATAACCTTGTTTGTTTGTTGTTAAATACAAAGCTACACAGTGGGCTATCTGTGCTGTGCCCACCACAAGTATCGAAACCCTGTTTTTAGCAATATGAGCCGAGTCGCTGAGGGGTAGAGATAACTTGTTGAAGAAATTGTCACCATCCATAAATCGTGATGTATTTTGACTTTATTCATTTTTAAGAGTCCCCCGATTGGTCAACAGTAAATTTACTGACTTTCAACGCTAAAATCCAGGTTTTTTTTCCCACAGTAAACAAGGCACAGATAGTCTGTTATGTAGCTGTGCACTCAAATAACAACGACCATAATTCTTGGACTATATTTGTATCCTTAGAATTATTTCATTATATTAACCGTTGATATCAGTAACCACTATGATATTTATGAAATATAAAACAAGGATTGATTTGTATGAAAAAGAAAAATTGCTTTCTTCCCTTCAATTAAATATTTTCTAGTGATTTTTGTTTGAAGTTAAACACAAAGCTACACAATGGGCTATCTGTGCTCTGTCCACCACGAGACCCTGTTTTAGCGTTGTAAGTTCGCAGACATACCGCTGTGCCACTGAGGGGGAGGGTGCCTTTTCTAGTGAGTCTCAAACAAAAAAAATTATATTTTTAGGTTTCTATTTCTTAACAGCTTATTATTGAAGCAACTATGCTGTTCTGGACTTAAAACAGAAATACGTAATTAGTTCTTTTTAAATTACCAACACTTTTCATACAATTTCAATAAATAAATTACTGTAAGCTGAAGAGAAGTCATTAAAAAAAAAGTTTCACTTCGGTAATTTAATTCAATTAGTTTCGAATAAAATGTATTCCTAATACAAAAATAAATCCTTAAATAATACAAGATTGTGTACGTTATATCAAAACGATTTTGAATACGCAACTCAGCAAGTTACGTGACAACCACAGTCAATATAAAGTTGCGATGGAACGACACGTATCAGAACTACATTTTACAATGTTTAACGCTTTGTGTATAGTGTGATAACACCGAAAACTCATGGCTTTTAGGAAGAATATATAACAAGCCTTTCCGACAAAAAATATCCATACAATCAGATCAGAGAGATGTGTTCAGATCGAAGATTTAGAATTTCTAACACATAGTATTTCTTATACTTAATGGGGTTTAAAAACAAAAGAATATGGATCAACTTGAGGCACCAAGACCATTTAGAAAGAGACATGTGCAACAAGATGTAGTTCAGTCGTAGTACGAAAAGTGCAGCGTCTTGTAATCGGTCAGAATTCATGAACACAAAGGTCAATGGCAAAACCCATCCACGTTCTCCAAGCACATAATCAAGAAGAATTTTCGTTTGAAAAAAACGTAACAAGTCACGTGTACACAAGTTGTTTTCACAACTTATCAATCAACCTCAAAGGCCTCAACCTTGAAACGCCATTTACAACACCTATGAATTTCTGTGCGATTAAACAGAAATTAAGGCTGGGAACCCACCGTCTTCGTACACTAAATGACTTATGGAAATCTAACAGGTATTGTCGATCGTCAAAATAAAAGAGAAAAACTTTTAAAATAAGTTTATAAATATATTTTCTTCCACTGAAGTGTTGAGGTGATTTCTTTCACTGATCAATTTTTAAAGCCTTTATACCCATGACTAAGTGACTACCACAATAACACCGCTTCAACGTGGCGGTGGCAGCACTGTATGGTTGAACTGAGCTGTGCGCAGGAGTATGCGCAGTCACTCTCAGGTCAAAGACGCCGACTGAGCGTTTCCATTCTGTGTAGTGTATATTTACTCCGTAACTGTACATTGCCCGAAACGTTGGTACATAAAAAGTAGTTACCTATACCTAGAATTGATAAAATTTGAATAATTATGAAAAACTGTGCAGCATCAGACCAATTATACTTTACAGGTACATTAACTATTTCACTAGCATTTAATGGAAATACTTTACTACTTTTGTTATTTCATGTAAGATAATTAACTTTCGTCATCACTATAGCATTTCATAAAAAGAAGCAAAATTAGTAACGTAATACAGTAAAGCTTGATTAATGTGTCTCATCATAAACATTACACTTGGGAATTTTTTTTTTCTAGATGATATTCACCGGTAGTATGAATAATGAAACATCGAAATACAATTTAATAGCTATGATAATTACTAACCATAGGTATACGAGTCTTTTGGTAGGTGGAAGGAGGTATATGACCAACAATGAAAATAATGACAGTTTTTTTCTCTTTTAGATCGTACAGAAATTATTTGAGCGGACACTACAACTGATTCCCAAGGTGCATTTCTGTGTTGCTGATGTCCGAGATGTGGCACAAGCTCATCTAAAGGTCATGACCCTCCCGTCAGCAGCCACGCATCGCCATATTGTGTGTACAGAATCTATTTGGTGGAGGCAAATCGCTCATATCTTATTTACCGAGTTTAAACCTAAAGGTGATATGATAGAAATGTCAAAAACTTAAACCTTAAAATAATGTTATAGAAGAGTCACTTACGTACAAACCTATGCTGAATGTAGTCTGATAGAAGTGTCTAAGGACGATGTGACAAAAAAACGAGTATTTTAAACCTTAAAAGAAGACAAAAGTACAAAACCTTATAACCATAACACTTTCGAAAGACGGACATTTCTTCATCAGTTTGCTTCTGATGAAGAAAGGTTTTCGTATTTTTTTCTTTAATAGATTTGTTTAACCTACGTGTTTTCCTAACATTATTAATTAAACCTTAAGTGGAAATGATAAAAATGCCATTTGTATAGTAGTGTATTCTGAAAAAAGCAATGCACTACGTTTTACTTATAAGAGGGCTGTAAGTCATGACGAAATATATTACACCTTACTTATACAAGAACTATAAATCCACGCATGATATGCAAGGAGGAGGGAGTTTGGTCCAACATCCTATTTTTGTGAGGTAAAACAAATTATACTTATATAATTATAGCTTATGTTACTTACATTATGTTACAATCCTTTTGTTTAAGCTATATTTCATACAAAATTGCTTCCAGATTTAATCCCATAGCATCTATTTGTTTACAAATTTTCCGGGGGAGCATACCCTCAGACCCCCGTAGAATTATCATGCTTTTCATGCTGATTGTTCTTCACCCAATATGTGTTGGCGTTTGATCTCACAAATTAGAACACCGCTTTCAAACATTCTGCGTACGGGCCTGAATTTATGACTTAATTAACCACGTCTTACTTACACAAGGACTATAATTCATGACTTAACCTACTACATCTTACTTATACAAGAACTATAATTCATGACTTAACCTACTACATCTTACTTATACAAGAACTATAATTCATGACTTAACCTACTACATCTTACTTATACAAGAACTATAATTCATGACTTAACCTACTACATCTTACTTATACAAGAACTATAATTCATGACTTAACCTACTACATCTTACTTATACAAGAACTATAATTCATGACTTAACCTACTACATCTTACTTGTACAAGGACTACAATTAATTACTTTACTTACTACATCTTACTTATACAATGAATAAAATTCGTAACATTCAATTTTGCATCAGATTTGATCGCGATCAGATGAGAACTTTTCAAATTATACTGTTAACACATACACACAGAAGAGTGAAAATAATACTCTCGCCGTCGGGTGGAGTAATAGGCACTTAAAACGTGTCAAAAATATATTGTGATTATGATAAAGAATATTGTAGATAAACTATCAATCTATGTAACATCACGCTAATCAGTCTTTATTGATTATTAGGACTTTAGAAGTTCAACTAGAAATTATTGTATTATATTAAGGAAGTATTATTAGTAATAAAGTGATTTTTTGGCTCGTCTTAAGAGAAATACGGGAAGAGGCTTTGTATTTACTTCGTTTGTTTCAGATATTCACACAAAGCTACATAATGTCTCTCTGCTCTAATTTTAAACTGGTAGACTAGAGGAAAGGTAGTTAGTCAATAGCACCCTCCGCCAACTCTTAGACAACTCTTGTCTGATCGAATAGTGCACTCATGGCCCGAAGGTGCAGAGCACAATCATACGAAATGGGACGCGAACCATGGACTCTCGGATTCACAATTCAGAAGGCAACCATTAGACCACGCCCTGTTCAGAGTGGCAAACGTATTATAAATTTTTATTACGTATTAAGATTATAGCCATTTTCATGTTTTCTCAAAGATGTAATTTAACATTAAAAAACATCGTTTCTAGTACTTGGAATGCAGACTTGCAACCCTAGAAACTGGTTTCGATACCCGTGGTGAACAGAGCACAGATAGCCCATTGTGCAGCTCTCTGCTTAATTACAAAACAAGCAGACAAAGTATTTGGTCGTCAAGAAATTAATGTCGCTTTTTTTTAGAAGAAAAAACCCGAACAATTTATATATCAAAACAAAACATTTATTAAATGATATAGTCTCAATTCTTATCGATGATTCTTTTCCATCTT
>NW_013666336.1:83345-90630 GCF_000517525.1 Limulus polyphemus | reverse complement strand
ACCTTTCCGATTGACGAGTGAAGGGCAAACTGATGAAGGCCTTGATTTAAACGTTCCAGTTTGTGACTATAGATCTCTGCATTGACAGTTCGCTTTGGATTGAGGAGTTCGAAATGAATTACTCCTTTGATGTCCCACCAAATGTAAAGCATCACTTTCTCAGATGGGGTCTAGGTTTGGGGTCGGAAGTGGTTTTTGTCTAGGACTTAGCCTATTTGTTTTTGGCGTTTAATATTCTCGTAGAGAATCCATTTTTCATCACCGGTGACAATTCTGTCCAAAAATGGATTACGCGCCAGAAGAGACGAAGCAACGTTCACACGTTGGAAACGATGATCATCGGAAAGTTCGTGAGGCACCCAAACACCATCTTTATTCCGTAGATGTTTACATATTGTTTCATGAGAGACATGCAATTTCAGAGCCATTTCACGAGTGTGTTGCCTTGGGTTAGTCTCAACAAGCGTCTTCAGAGCATCAATATCAATTCCAACATGTCGGCCCCTGCCATCACAGTTTTTAAGGCTAAAGTCACCCGAACGAAATTTGCTGAACCATCGTTCAAAACATTTCCATAAACTTCTTTGATATTCTTTGTGGCTACAGAGTCGTTGTTTCCCTTCTTGTATTCAAACAACATTACATGCTGAATGTGTGTCTCGTCGTGTGCCATCACTATAAGTGATTAGAGTACACTTAAACTTTACACATTATATAGGCTACACTAACCTGACATTTAAGCAGTTCGTTTAACTATTATACGTGATGTACGTTCTTTTTTTTTGGGGGGGGGGGTAATGAAAGTGTTCCAAAACGCGACATTAATTTCTTGACGACCTAATACTTGGAAATGTTTCAAAATTAAAGTAGCCATAAGAATCCTTAGTAATTCGATTATATTTAACTATATCATTTTTGTTTCAGTAAATTAAACGCAGTAACATGGTCGATTCTTCGTCGTTTTACAGGTTACCATATACCGACCACTGTAGCTCCTTTCTTCGTCACGTGGCTAGGCAGTTTTTTCGATAGATCCACGAGTATGATTATTCCGCGAATTGGAAGAGAATGCTCTTACGACAATAAAAGGGTAAGAAGAGAAAAACATTTGTTTTTTATTATGGAATTGTGGTAAAGTATGACAGATCTCTGGCGTTTGTAAAATAGAAATAAAATCTTGGTAATAGCTATGATCTCAGTCAGTCTGTTTTAGATCAAAGCCACATTGAGCTATCTGCCGTGTTCCCCGCAGGGAATCGAACCCCGGATTTTAGCGTTACACTTACCGTTCTTCTACCGGGGGACTGATCTCAGTCACAAAAAATGTAAGGGCAATCAATTTCAAGTAATTCTATCTTTAGTGACTAAATATTTTAACGAAAATTTAATGTATCTTCATTTGTCTTTTCTTGAAACAACCACAACGTCCGCTTTCTGTGCTTTTTTCATTTTATAGGATAACATCCAACAATTTTTTTATGTTTGTATGTAGACATATAAAGTGTTAGGAGGTTAAACAAACACTTTTTTATCTTTTATCCTCGTCATAGTAAGTTGTAATAAGCTGCTAAAATAATTATAAAACCAACAGAGAATTAACAGAATACATGCTTAATCAATATAATGAAATATTTTTTTTCTAAACGTGTAGGCTTAACATCCTCAGTGGATTCTGAAAGGTGGCGTTATCTCGGGAATAATACCTCAGTATTTTGCTTATACTATATCACCGAAATCTAATCTATTAACTACACAATGTGAACTAATGTATGACCAATGAGGTCTGGCATGGCCAGGTGGTTAGGGAGCTTGACTTTTAATCTAAGAGTCACGGGTTCGAATCTCTTTCAGTCGTGGGGGAGTTATAATGTGACGGTCAATCACACTATTCGTTGGTAAAGAGTAGCCCAAGAGTTGGAATTCTAAGCACAAGTTAGGGGATATAACTGGATACGGACTGGATATAACTGAATACGAACTGGATATAACTGAATACGAACTGGATGAAACTGAATACGAACTGGAAAGTTGTAATTATTTTATAATCGCGGAATATATTATTCCATTATTGTTTTTCTCGGGAAATTCCTCAATTCTAAAGAAATACGTTCTTTAGACCTATTAGAATCACGTGAGTAATTAATTTGTATTTCAGATTTCTCTTTCTTACAAGTTAATAAGACATTGGTCCAATTTGTTTGTTTTGAATTTCGCGCAAAGCTACACGAGGGCTATCTGCGTTAGCCGTCTCTAATTTAGCAGTGAAAGACTAGAGGGAAGGCAGCTAGTCATCACCAAATCGTTGAAACAAATTCAAAAGTTTTTAATCCTGACTTTTCAGATGAGAGAAATATTAGGTGTCACACCTCGTGACCTCTCCCAGACAGTCTTGGACACTGCCTACAGTTTGATTGAAAAAGGATACATACAAAAGTCCAAAAGACATCGACTTGAAACGGAACTAGTATCATCCAAAGAAGACGAAATTGAAAATAATCAATGTAGGTTTTAACTAACGTGTTATTTCTAAAAGTTCGTGAGTTCATTACAATCGTTCTTCATAAATATTATAATTTAAGTTTAACTATTAGCAGTTGCTTATTCATAGTTTACAAAATAAACTTAAGTGAATTCTCTTGAACCTAGACCTTAGTCTTTTGATAAGCAGACTGTTTTATTTACCACATTTGATGGTGGGTGTACTGTTTATGTGTGAGAATAGTATAACTCGAATTTTCATCTGATTTTGTTGATATTCGGCACGAAGATTGAGTTTCTTCCAAAGAACAAATGGTGAACAGTTCAATATACTCTATAACCAATGCTGTGCGCAGATTTCATAAAATAAGTAAGAATTTCAACGTTTAAAAATATACAATAATTTAGTGTATAAACTTCAAAGTAAAATATACAATTAAAACTCTACATGTTTCGATAGAAAAAATTCCACCATCTTTAGGAGACCAGAAGAAACACGGGGAATTTCATTTTTATACAAGCATTTGTACAGTGCCCTCTACAGAATAGATTTACAAAATTCACTTCTGTGGCACCCGGACCTAAATCTCTGTTCAAAATGATTTTATGTTGAACAATTTGTTTAAAAATTCTCTTATGTTTAATTCATTTTAGTTTAACTGTGAAACTTATCCCATTCAATGTTATGAGAAGAATTCGCCACATATTCCTCCAAGGCCTAATCACTAGTTTTTAATTTTTCTACTGCATTTTTGTGTTCATTAATTCTAAACTTCAACTTTCTACTTGTTCGTCCAATACAATTCAAAGTCACAACTGCAAGAGATTTTATATATTCCACATATATCCTTTAATTCAAGTTTGTCTTTAATACCATTATTGATATTTAATTGTTTTAATTTAGGAGTAAAGGCTGATGTGTGTATGTGTGTGTTTTTCTTATAGCAAAGCCACATCAGCCTATCTGCTGTGTCCACTGAGAGGAATCGAACCCATGATTTTAGCAGTATAAATCCGAAGATTTACCGCTGTCCTAGCGGGGGACTTTAAAGGCTAATAGACAAGTCGTACTTTTTATGAACACCTTACCTATTTTTGTTGACCGTGACGGAATATATGGAAAACATATTCTTTATTAACCTTACTTATTATCTGTAGTTTGGTGTATTCTGAAATTTGTAATTTATTACAGTGTTTTTTTTATAAATCATATTTATAATATACGGTTCATAACCTCTATCGACAGCTATATATATATTTTAAATAATTCAGTTCAAGCATAATATCTTCATTATATGAAGATACCTTAACGGCCCTATGAACAAATGATGAAAAAAGAAGACATTTTTTGGGACAATGGATGACACGATCATGCGTGCGGCGGCATGGCAACTGAGAACGGTTTCCTGTAAACCGAAATAGACAGAAACGCTTCTTTCTTATTACCGAAACATAAAAAAAAAATGTTAACAGCCCCTTTTATCTACTTCTAAAGTGAATTATATTGTGGGGCTAATAGAATTAAGATGTACCAGGAAATCAATTAACGTGTTTCTGCCATGCCGCCACACCAGAAACGTGTCACCCACATATCTTACACACAATTCTGTTCGTAAATTACATCACCCACCTTAAAATCACTATAACTTACACATAATTTTGTCAAATTTAAAATGTCATCTACTTCAACTGCTTCTGTAAAAATGAAATTTCCTGTGTTTCTTCTGGTCTCCTGAAAATGGTGTTATTTTTTTTTCCACCGAAATATGTAGAATTTGAATTGTATATTTTACTTTTAATTCTATACAATAAATACAATAAATCGTTGTGTATTTTTAAACGTTCAAGTTCTTATTTATTTTATGGTCAACTTTTGTTGAATGTAAGTCAAAATAAGTCAACCACTTTCGTTATAATGGTATTAAATTGGAATTTTGGTAAACAGCCAAAACTTGACAACAAAATGAGATAGAAAGAGATATGTATAGCCTAGACCTAAATTTTTTGATGTTGAGGAAAATTCTGGTATGTATTTGGAGTTGATTATTTTGGGGTGGAGCAGCACCTTTGTCATTTTGAGAATGTGTTCATCACTGGGCTTAGCTAGGATCTAAAAAGCATGGCAGTGTAGGACTACGTCACACTCATCTAAATCATGTTTCGTTCCCTTAAGTTAATTAGTGCTATAATAACTGCATGTTCGTTACGTTGCAGAGAAGTCTACAAAACGCTAAGAGACCACAGCAAATCTCGTTCAAATAGTTTGATGTTCTCTGTTTAAAATTCAATAAAGACACGTTTGGCATTGGTTCAAACATCAACTTTAACATCTAAAAAATAGCTGGACAGAAGTTTTAATTTAACAATGAACTGAAGAAGTGTCACTATATCTGAGCAAGTTATAAAAAATAAAAGTCCATACAATTGTATCAGCGCCCGGCATGGCCTGGTGGATAAGGCGCTCGACTCGCAATCTGAGGGTCGCGGGTTCGAATCCCAGTCCCACCAAACATGCTCGTCCTTTCCAAGAGGGAAGGCTGTCAAGTGGGTTGCATCCTTGACGAAAGAAACAGCTTTAGAAACGAGAAACATCGGCTCAACGGTCCGCAAGGACTATGGGAAACAACAACAAAAAAAAACAGTTGTATCAAGTAAACTTGACAGGCATGCGATCGAACGGGATTTTAAAATGATTCCGCTCTATTCAGCCATCTTTCTCATGAGAACAGTCATGATTCTGAGATGTGGCTCTAAGTATTTATATGTTGGTTTGTGAGTATTTATTAAATTCAAGTTCTATTTTATTATTTTTTTGGATAGTACCAGCTTCACCCCAATGGCTTGTTGGGTCGGAAGGTTCTATTTCGTAGCAATAGTCATGATTTTGCGGATAAGGATGCTGCTTTTGATTGACTTGAGGCGTGGTTTCGTAGCTAATTTCTGCCCTAAACTTTACAATGTATGAGATTTTCTGCTTTCATAGAGAACCTTGAAAACTTTTGGTTGTACATAGCTTAAAAATCTTAAAGACATTACTATTTGGGGGGGGACGCATTATTTTGGCCATAAGTAAACCCATAGAAACATTTCTTTGTCGAATGATGATGTATAAGCCATAAAACATAGATACTAAACATATCATAAGTAGTACCACGACTAACTTCTGCGCCGATACACCATTGGATTAGCATATGCAAAAGTGTGATAAACTCACTGTGTACAGATACATATTCATTAAGTCTAACACGAGTATTTAGGTGTGTTATAACTCTTAAAAATGTAATGATCAGGTAACTTTTCTGTATGTAGAAACTATCAAAGCTCATTGTGAAGTTTCGAGAATATCAGTTGACTGTTTTGTTTTTTGTAAAATGTATACGATAAACGTTTTTGATTTTATATTTTATTCTAGAACAAGAAAACGTAAAAAAGACAGCAAAGGAAAAGAAAAACAGGCGGAAAAAGTGACTAAAAACTGTTACCATTCCTAGCAAAGGAAATGAAGTTCTGAAGTGACAAAATGTAAAGTCGAGAATGGTTTTCTAACGAGTGCTATTCTTACATTGAAAACCCAAACAGTCAGTTCTTCATGTGAGTCTCAAATAATATATTTTGTATGACATAAATGCTAATCTTCTGTAAAAAGCATTGACATCTACACATTTCTAATGAAAACCTTGTTAAATAAAATACAAGTTTCTATTTGAAATTTATTTTCTATCCAACAATCAGCCTTAAATGAATATTTCAAATTGCTTTTGTCACTCTGCTGTGCTGTTATAATGCAAAATCCTGCATTTCAACATTTTTATAGGTCCAAATAGGTGTTTATATACTTTGAAAATATTGTAAATTTACTGCTTTAAAAGAAATAAATAGATTTTCTTTGTTTGTAAATGATGAGGCTAGTACGGTTTTAGAGAAATAGCGTTAGATATTAAATTGTCACTTCCCGAGTAGTCACATTTAATAATGAAGATAAAAATCGCAAGATATGTGAAGAAATTCATGTAGATACATTCTTCCATTCAGCAAGTTTAAAAATAAAGTCATGGTCTGAAAACATGTGTGTGTTCGATTATTCATCTTCAGGTTGGAAAAGTAACTCAACCTTGTTAAAGTTCTTACATTTACTGGCGAGAAAAACACTGTTTACTAAGTCATTGTTATGTTACAGATGTTAAAAAGACATACGATTTAACCCTATTTTGTAGGTAATTTCAACAATTTGATAATAAGTAACATCGTTAGGGTTATCTAAATCTAAAATACATTATAAAAAACAAAGGTGATATCTATGGGCTGTTTTAAGAATAATAGTCATTCAATTGTTTGTTTGTTTGTTATGAATTTTCACGCAAAGATACACGAGGACTATCTGCGCTAGCCGTCCCAAATTTAGCAGTGTAAGACTAGTCATCACCACCCACCGCCAACTCTTGGGCTACTCTTTTACCAACGAATAGTGGGATTGACCGTCACATTATAACGCCCCCACGGCTAAAAGGGCGAGCATATTTGGTGTGACGGGGATTCGAACCCACGACTCTCAGATTGCGAGTTGAGTGCCTTAACCACCTGGCCATGCCGGGCCTTCAATGATAATAATAATTGGCTTAACTGCTTTCAACCTAGACTGAATATTATTTGTTGGCCTATAAATATATATATATATATATATATATATATGTGTGTGTGTGTGTGTGTGTGTGTGTGTGTGTGTGTGTGTGTGTGTACTATACGTACGTAAGTAACGTACGTAACGTACTACCTACGACGGACAAACTAAATAGTACGTTAATTTTAA
>NW_013666336.1:80390-82347 GCF_000517525.1 Limulus polyphemus | reverse complement strand
GTGTGTGTGTGTGTGTGTGTGTGTGTGTGTGTGTGTGTGTGTGTGTATATATACGGCAAAATTGGCCAAAGTCTACCTCAGGCACAAAATATGCATTTTCAGAAAGTATTTTGATTAGCACTCCTCAACTATCTTTAAATGTGTAGCAGATAATCCATTTTGAGAGCAGATGGCGATTTTGATTAAGGTTATAAGTAGTAGAACAATTATCAACATTTAACACTTGAAAATACAAATACTATTATACTAACATTTTGGAACTGAAAGATGTTTATTTGTCGAAACTTTGCACAGCATAAATTATACTTTAATTTGAAAGCAAACCAAGCCAGTTCAATTAAAAACAACATTCGATTACCATAACCATGAAATTAAGTCATAAAAGTAAATTATAGTGGCATGTTTTAACAAATAACTAACTCTGCTAGAAATAAGCGTGCTAAAGATGGACAAACGTAATAGAGTATTCGACAAAAAAAAATCGCTCGGTAGCAGAATTATACGAAATTATCAAAAAAATTAATTAAAAATCTTACTTTAAAAATTATAAAAAACATATTTTCCGAGGTATGTATACGGTGATAAAATGGTAACAGCAAGAATATACAAACAAACCTAAAAAGGTAGAAAAAATTATCAGCGTAATTAAGGTTTAAATTCAATTTTATTTTTTCTATGCGTATTTTCGAATGAATACTGTTCTGTATTAGTCTTCCGAGGTCTGCACGGACACAAATATTTTGTTAACATAAGCGCCGACAGATGGCAGCACGTACGTGGTTCTTGTTATCAGTAGTTTCAGTATTTGGCTAGTTTGGGTTATATTATTACACTTAATTTAGGTGGTAAAAAAGAAACAAGTTGTAATATTCAATGTTAATTTATTAATTAATAAAGGAAAATGTTTTGAGTGTTAGTGAATTTTTTTCAAAATAATTTATTATTATATAAAAATTTATAAATACTTTTTTTTTTATGATGGGATCCGTTCGGACCCCGGAAGAGTGACTATGGAAAATGTTTACAGAAGACTAACACAGGGTTAATTTCATTTTAAATTTCTCTGTTATTTATCATCCTTATGAGTAAATACTCTTACTCAAGCTCAAAATCCCTATAAAATGACAGTAACAGTAAGTTCTTTTTGTTTTTATGCTAGAATATTCCCTATTTTACCATCTTAATTTAAGGTACTTCGTGGAGCGTTTTCATATACATATCTGCACTTCTATTTGTCCTGAATAATAGTTTTTGCAAAGTTTGAAGTTCATGTGGTCAACCCTCTACAATCCACTTACCAATTTTTCTAGAAGCTAACAATCTTTTCCATTACTCCTGACAAAGTGAAGGTTCTTAATTATCAAAACTATCGTGAAAAAATCTGCGTTCAAAATTATTCCAACAAATACTGACATTTTTATTGTGCTTTTATGAAGAAACGTAAGACACAATTTTACATACACCCGAAGAAACTATAGTATTAATTCGGGCTATGTTCAGGAGTTTATGAAATGTTAACTTTTTTGTTATTCAAACAAACAAACAAAAAATAAAACGTTATAATTGTACTTCTATGCCACATGAGGAATAACACTTGTTATAACAATTTTAAGACAATCGGTTTTCCAATATTTCGCTGGCTTACGGTGTTTAAACTGTAACTTTTAAGGTATAATGATTTTTTTTTGAATTATTTTTAGCAATTTATTGTATCTGATCTGTATTTCAAAAATCTAGGAAAATGTTCATGGTATATGTAATTATAATCAACAACCCATTCAACGATTTATTTACTCTTTTTAAAATTATTTCTCTTAAAGTTAACGCCCCCTCCGGTGGCTCAGAGCTTTAGAGGATCTGAGTTCAATACCAGCATTGGACATATCGCCTATCGTTAATTATATGGCTTTTCGTTTTAAAACAAACAAACGTTAAGTTTTTGTTGTTTTATTTGGGG
>NW_013666336.1:71027-79403 GCF_000517525.1 Limulus polyphemus | reverse complement strand
GCTTGATGTTCACACACATACAAGAATGAAAACAATACCCCTACTATCGAGTCCGGCTTGATGTTCACACACATACAAGAATGAAAACAATACCACTACCATCGGGTCCGGCTTGATGTTCACACACATACAAGAATGAAAACAATACCCCTACTATCGAGTCCGACTTGCTGTTCACACATACAGGAATGAAAACAATACCCCTACTATCGAGTCCGGCTTGATGTTCACACACATACAAGAATGAAAACAATACCACTACCATCGGGTCGGCTTGATGTTCACACACATACAAGAATGAAAACAATACCCTACTATCGGGTCCGGTTTGATGTTCACACACATACAGGAATTAAAACAATACTACTACCATCAAGCTCGGTTAATAAATATTCTTATGATCTATAGCGCTATCGAAGCATGATTTGACTATCAATAATTTTATGCGATATTGCATCACGATATGACTGGTAAGCATTTATCACATCTCGCTTAACTGGTCCTGTACGAGATTTTAGAAGAAGAAGAAATATTAACATTTCAACCGGACACTGTATGTTGCTAACGAGACCTTTCGCTCAATACCACTGCTATGTTGCTAACGTGACCTTTCGCTCAATACCACTGCTCACCAATAGACTGAGTATAATGTTTCATAAATGGTTGATATAAGTAACGTTTAATTTTATGTGCCGACCTTTGGAGCTTTTGGTATTGAACATAAGCGATCGTCTACAGCGGCGTTCAGCAAGTAAAGTGTGCAAACTTTGAGTATCTAATTAAATAAAAACAACATTTTGGTTTTATAAGGTCGTTTATTTCTGGTATTAATATGTAAAGTGTACAGTTGAAATGCTTTATACTTATTTCTTCTAGAATCCCGCATACGATGTGATAAAAATCATCGGTCGTTTTAGGATGTAAAATCACAGAATACATACTGTGTTCAATAACATTTTAACAAGTTCTTATATTGGTATATACAAGCTGAGTAAATAACTTGAGTAATTAAACAAAACCAATGGTTTGTTATGAATTTTGCGCAAAGCTACACGAGGGCTATCTGCGCTAGCCCTTCCTAATTTAGCAGTGTAAGACTAGAGGGAAGGCAGCTAGTCATCAACACCCGCCACCAAGTCATGGGCTGATTTTTTACCAACGAATAGTGGGATTGACCGTCACATTATAACTCCCCCACAGCTGAAAGGGTGAGCATGTTTGGTGGGACGGGGATTCATAATCCGCGACCCTCAGATTGCGAGTCGAGCGCCCTAACCAACACTGGATTTTCTTATCGTTGCTGTTTTTTAATAATTGGTATATGATTTAAATTTAATGATCATCTCGTCCTTCGAGGCTTTCAGTCAATAAGCATACATGAGAATGGCAATTAATCTATTTTATTTGTTTGGACTTTCATCATTTGTAATGAATAAGTATAAACAAATGTTTTTCATTCTTAATAGCAATTCTCTTTCACAGCCATATTTGAAATGTAATCAACATGATAGCTTTAAGGTATACTAACACAGTTTATTTTTCAAATGTGGTACCTTGTAAAATCATGGTTTTTATCTGTACGTATGCATCTATTTTTCACAGAAATGTACCACGAAAGAGATTTTTCACTCCAGATAACACAAAACCACTTCATGAAAACACAATCTTGTGGTTGCAGTTTAACAAAAAAAAATTAAAAAAGACTACGCTAAAAGTAACCTGATGATACAGCAGATGTTAGACGAAAAAAAAGTTTCTACTCAAGACGTGATCATTTATCTTCTTGCTCAAATAAAAAGTAAATAAATGAGGAGTATTGTTGTTTTTAAATACTAAAATTACCATTTCATTTTTAGACCAAGTCATTTCTTGTTTACCAACGCGACATGTTTTAACACTTGAAAGTTACCATTGGAGAATTTTTGTTTGTTTGTTGTTAAGCGCAAACTTGCACTATGGGCTATCTGCGTTCTTCCCATCGCACGTATCGAAACCCAATTTTTAGTGCTATAAGCCTTCAGACTTATCTCTGAGCTATCAGACGATTTTCTGGAAAGTAGTACCTGGCGCTGTAGAACAGTTATGAGAATACTTCCATTATAGCTGATCATGTAGCAATTACATGTTACTATTTATAATAAAAAAAACGTATTTGTTTACCTTGCTGTTATGTTCTTGCATTTTGGATATTCTGTAATTGACTTATTAAAGCCGAAACATTCTCACATAGAATTAAAGCTCATTATGTATGAAGTGAAGGAGTAGAAGAAAAAAAATCAATACATATACAGGCCATCAGAAGCTAGATATGAAGAGCTACCTGGTATGGTCGCTTTATCTACGGTGTACATGCCGCTTTTCAGCTATCCAGAGTGGCCTAAAATCGAAAACCGGCGAATAGCCAAAGCCGATATTTGTTATTTTCGTTCATCATCATATTTCGTCAACAGGCCTAGCGCCTACCTAGTTCTAGCAGTAACTGTAATTTTATCATCATTTGATAGAGAAAAACAGTATTCACGATCTTTGAATACCTATTTTATAATTATTCTGTGCAAAAATTTATCAAACTTTAGAGTGCACTTTATAACCTAGTAAACCACGTACGCCGTCTTATAAAAAAAGTAAACAAACAAGTATTAGGAAAAACATTTATCGCTAAATAAAAAACTATGTAGGGTTGGCTACCGAATTTGAAAAAAGGAACCAAACAGGATATGGATGGAAGTGGACATATCAATTGATTCTGCTAATGATCACATAGCAGACTAAGCTGTCTCGACTTTACATGGAGAATAAAATCCCTGCCTTACTGGCTTCCTCACTAACAAAACAAATAGAACCAGAATTTTCAATCGTAAAATGTTACTCTATTGTAAAATAGTCATAAAAGTAGTATTTTAAAATTAACCAACGCTTTCAAAAGTATATAAAAGATATATATAAACTATGAACAAGTCTTATGTTTAAAATATAAACTTATTACGCCATCGATAATTTAGTGCACAACAAAAACAATTTCAAGCTAAACTAAACAGGGCGTATGATGAAATTAATGTAAATCAACATATAGACTAACTGCAATAGAAGTTTACAGACATGTTATTAAGAAATTAAAAAATAAGATTAAAATGATTCCACATACCCTAACGAGTGAATTCCACAAAATTAGACCTTGTCAGATATATACTCCATTTCTTAAGATATCTATATCTCACCTACTTCCATTGTTCTTGTTTTTATATATACATATAAAAAGAGAAGAAAAAAAGTAAGCATATGTGAGTGCTCTAGCCCACAACATTCCACACCTTTATCACCTTTCGCTGTCTGCAACCATATGTGGGAAGGTAGTTGCTCCCAAGGAAAAAAAATCAATAAATAAAGTAAAAAAGCAGCAAGAAATACTAGAATACATTACATCAATGGGGGAGATAGCAAATCTGTCCTCGAAGTCAGCATTCCAGCCTCCAATTTAATGTTAAGGTATTAATATACTAAGCCCAATCAGCATTATTGGTATTGTTCCAATGGCATCTGTATCTTCAATGGTTATAAAGAGATACACACAATAGCAGGTCTGATGTGGGAAGGTGATATAACTACCACTACAAGATATGAAATGTCCAGTATGTAATTCCAATTATTTACACTACGATAAATTTTAGAAAATATTTTTATTGTGCATATTATAATATTGTTTAAATCATTATTTTCAAATTTATATAAATATATTTTTATATTTGTTATAAAATAAATTAACATATTTAATTAAAGTATTCTCCTCGAACCCATTAAAAATCAGTTTGTGTACTAATATATTAATATTTTATATTAAGAACTGCATATTAGTACAAATTCTACTATACCTAAAAAGCTGTAAGTGAATAATACTCTGTATGGCATTTGTTGGTACATTACTGTTTAGAGAGGGAAGTCCAAAAATTTGAAATATAAAACCATTTCTTTTCTCATAAGTTTTAATATTACAATAATTATTAATTATCTTAATGTTTAAATTTAAGTAATGCACTTCAGTATTTTATATAGAAGTGTTTTCAATCTGTAGAACTGCAGAATAAATATTACCAATTTAATTACTTATCCTGGATTATTAATACCAATCAAATCGTTAATACATCTGTATGTTAAGGAAAATTATTCTGGATTTGAAAAATTGTTTATGAACTTATTTTCGTAATAATGAAGATATAAATTGGCAGCACAGCTCGAATAATTAGCACCCATTGGTATACTTATTATTCGTTCATAAATGTACTTATCAAAATAAATATAACTATTATATATACAAACACTAAATATTATTTTAATCTTATTAGCAGTAAAAGTTTGTTTTTCTATTAATATGATACATCTATAAGTTCGTCTATTAACGAATTTATCACTATTACCAAATCATTAAGTGTTTGTTACAAAATTTCGCACAAGTTTTACTTTCTTTCTGAGAATCTCACCTTAGTCTTGGTAAAAATGAATGTAATATTTCCTACATATATAGAATGAAAGTTTGGAACAGTGTGGCTCTTTTTTGTTTTCTAAACGAAAAACAAGAGCTTCAAAGATAGTAACACATTTAGCTATAATTTATAAGTTTTTACTACTTGTGAAAAATTTCATTTGCTGCAATGAAACAAACAATTTACATACCAGTTGGTATGATAAAACTAACTTGTAAACTGCAAGAGTTTTAATTCCAATTTAAAACAATATTTCCAGCTTCTCTATACTATGGTTTATATTTGAATAAAAGTCACCGTCTATAATGTACGTAGGATGTATATATGTATGTGATTAAAGCTCCTGGGAAATATACCGCCATCTATTGAATGGCAGCACAAACAAAAATCCATAAAAAATTTCTAACTTTGGATATTCGAGATTCAGAAAATTAGAAAAAGTAACTATGGTATATGCAACAACCATTTCTTTATCATAAAACAGAATTTTAAATAAAAGTACTCTCATCACAACAAGAACACGAATTTTACTAGGACTTTACGTGAGGGTTTGATTATATCTTTATTGGTGTAATTTATAAATATAGTACTAAACAAATGGAGTTCTTGAAAAAAACTTATTTTTTTCAATAAAGGGTAGCACTTTTAATATATAAAAACATCACAGTTTATATAAGCACAGTCCGAATATTTTTACTGTGCAGTACTTCCCAGAAAATCCCTTTTTTAGAAAATGTTCCCTTTTTCAAAATGTTTTTTCAATGGTGTATGAATACTACGATTAGTAATTAGTACAAACAACCGCCCTTAGGGCGGCGTTTCTGCTTAGTAGTATTTAATAAGTGTCAATAATATAAAGAAAATAAGTTTGTTTTGAATTTCGCGCAAAGCTACGCGAGAACTATCTGCGCTAGCCGTCCCTAATTTAGCAGTGTAAGACTAGAGGGAAGGCATCTAGTCATCACCACCCACCGCCAACTCTTGGGCTACTCTTTTACCAACGAATAGTGGGATCGACCATCACATTATAATGCCCCCACGGCTGAAAGGGCGAGCATGTGTGGTGTGATGGGGATTCGAACCCAGCAAATAAGTGAACAACTGTAACCGTGAATGACTTTAGGTATTTTCTTATTCTGTTCACCAACGAAGAAAGTCCAGCTTCTGAAAGCACTTATTTACAATTATTTATATATAAACATAATACTAATTTAAATTTCTGTTGCTTATTATTTCAACTATTCAAGTAATCAAAATAATATTGCCTTTATAACTTCTCATTATTATTCTCAATTAATTCGGGGGTTGTTCAACTTAACTGATTAAGGTCATAATTCGCAAAAGTAATCAATTGATAAAATTAGTCTGATAACACAGGCCTGCGAATTTAAACTTCATAAAGGTTTTAGTATTGTTTTAATAACGGATTTTCTATAATTCAGCTACGCAGATTTCGAAAATAATATTCTTTTTATTTTTCTATCACGTAAGGATTTTTTACAAATCGGGAAGAAAAATATCTCTTACTTAGATCAAATTATTATTTCTTTAAATGTCGAATATGCATCCTCTATTTTTTGTGTGTGAAGTCTACGTTTTTTAGTGTGAAAACTAGGCGTTGTGGTCTTTCTTTTATGTATTGGCGTTATGACGTTTGTAAAAATTAGTACGTGATGGAGAAAAAGGGATATCATTTTCGGATTCAGAGTACAGGAATTACCGTAGAACATGTAAAAATTTCAAGACAATAAAACCATCGCAGCTCTGTGTAATCTATTGTATTTGATTATTTCAACTCTTCAAGTCTCAAGGAAGAATACTCAGTTATTTGAATGTAATGGTTTAATGAGCAACATGATTACTTAACTCTCTCTAGTTTATTAAGGATTTAATTAAACTTATTGCCAAGGTTGGGCACAAGACTCAACTGGAAGAGCAAGTAGTAACAAGAAGAAAAGCAAGGTGGAGTACTTGTAGCGAGGAAAAGTTTGTTTGTTTGTTTGAAGTTAAGCACAAAGCTACAAAATGGGCTATCTGTGCTCTGCCAACCACGGGTATCGAAAACCGGTTTCTAGCGTTGTAAATCCGCAGACATACCGCTGTGCCACTGGGGGGCGCGAGGAAAAGACCACAAAATCATTTCTTCCTTCCAGACTTGGTAAAAATGTTGTCTACATTGTGCACAAGGCCTCATAATGGTCTTCCTTTATTTTTTGACAGTTTCTGTTATTGTAATTTTGGCTTAAGAAACTACCAAACACTACATGCTTTATGAACAGCATAACTTAAAGTGTCATTTCTTTTTAGGGAAGTTTGACCAATTATCAACTTCATCTTGGAAATATATAAGACATTGTGAGGAATATATTTATTTAAAATCATATTAAAAGCCCATAGACTTAACTTCTAAAGAAAATGCTAAATATTCGCATATCATGTAACATTTGCATGTTTAAAAAAAATCATTTATCATGAAGCCATAGTTAATAATGAAACATAGCCTACATTAGAACCATGACATACTTTTAACGCAGCTATTTTAATTTCAATAACAGGTTTCTTGTAGTTTTCAGCTTTTCACAATGATCCTCTTCTGTCCATAGTTCGCACAAAGCTAGACGAGGGTTATCTGTGCTAGCCATTCCTAATTTAGCAGTGAAATACTAGAAGGAAGGCAGCTAGTCATCCCCACCCAGTGCCAACTCTATTACCAATTCTGAGCTGGTTAAGAAAAAATTGGGAAGTTTAAAAAACAATAAGGCTCCTGGGCCAGATAATATTTCCCCAAGGGTTTTGAATGAGGTTAAAGATTGGATATGTGAACTACTTGGTACTATTTTTTTGTCAGTCGTTGAATAGTTGGTGGGTACCAGAGGATTGAAAGTTAGCTAATGTAACTCCTCTTTTCAAGGGAGGTGATAAAAATTGTCCCAGTAATTATAGACCCATTAGTGATACATCAGTTGTGAGAAACATTTTGGAAAGTCTGTTGAAAGATGCTTTTCAAAATATGTTTGTTTTGATTTTCGTGCAAAGCTACACGGGGGCTATCTGCGCTAGCCGTCCCTAATTTAACAGTGCAAGACTAGAGGAAAGGCAGCTAGTAATCACCAATCACCGCCAACTCTTTTACCAACGAATAGTGGAATTGACCATCACATTATAATGCCCCCACGGCTGAAAGGGCGAGCATGTTTGGTGGGACGGGGATTCAAACCAGCGACCTGCAGATTGCAAGTCGAGCTCCCTAACCACCTGGCCCCTTTTCAAAGTCATTCAACAAAGTTTAGAATTTTATTGGATAGTCAACATGGTTTTACTAAAGGAAAATCTTGCCTTACAAATCTTTCAACATTCTTTGAAAAGGTTACTGCTTATGTAGATGAGGGTAAGGGTGTAGATTTGGTGTATCTGGATTTTCAGAATGCATTTGACAAGGTGCCACATAAAAGGCTTGTAAAAAACAAATTAGCTCTATAGGCGTGGGAGATAAGTTAGCAAATTGGATAGAAAAGTGGCTGGATATAAGAAAGCAGAGGGTTGTTACAAATGGAGTTCAATCAAACTGGATTAATGTCACAAGTGGGGTACCTCGGGACTCATTCTTAAGACCTTTGCTTTTTTTTTGATTTACATTAATGAGATAGATGAAGGGATAGTCAATCAATTACTTACGTTTGCAGATGATATTAAGGTCTTGGGTGTTGTTAGCTGTGAAGAGGATGTTGCTGATTTACAAAAGGATTTAGATCATTTTGTGAGCTGGGCAAATAAATGGCAGATGGGTTTTAATTCTAATAAATGCAAGATAACGCATTTGGGTTATAATATTTTGAATTATAAGTATAATTTGGATGGGAATAACCTCTAATAATGTTATGAAGGAAAGGGATCTTGG
>NW_013666336.1:61175-70284 GCF_000517525.1 Limulus polyphemus | reverse complement strand
AAATATAAATTTTGGCAAGGTAGGAGTCATCTTCAGCTAAGAAAATTTTATTGTTCTAACAGGGTGGTTGGCCTTTGAAATGGGTTGCCTCCAGACGTTGTAGAGACAGCTTGATAAGTATATGAATGAAAAGGGCTGAGTTTAAATTTTTTAAATCATTTTAATTTAGTTTTGAGGATGGAACAGCCCAGATGGACCAATAGGTCCCAAAATATTATGTTATTATAACAGTCTCACAGCTGAAAGGGCAAGCATGTTTGGTAGGACGGGGGATTTGAACCCGCAGATTCCGAGTCAAGCACCCTAACTACTTGGCCATTCAACATGAGAGATTAAAACAATTTTTCATAAATGCTCATTTCTGTACAAGTTAAAACATTACAATACTATCAGAATAAGTAACCGATTTATTATGGTCACTATTAACAGCACTTTTTTTTTTTGACAATGTGAGGTTGATATTACATCTAAACTAATAATAAGCAAAAACATTAGTGGAAAAGGGGGGAATGATAGATACAGGCATTTTTCTTTTAATGTGATAATTGTACAGTTTAGTCGTAAAATCAACAATCTTCTCAGAGATTACTTGTAATAATCTGTTTATTTTCACATACTTGGTGATATGGTTGGAACAATTTTGGTATTTTTTATCGTAATATGAAAACATTCACTGAAAAAACTTATTAGCCCAAGCAGTTTCAAAAGCCGTTTTTTTCATTGGGAATGAACATTGATCCTTTAGTGTTAATAAAAAAGATCTTTCTTTAGGTGTAAGCTTAGATCCCTCTGCATTCTCAAAAATTGGACCTTTCTTCAAGAAAGAATCTGAACCCTAGGTATTATCGTAAGGAAATATTTGTCAGAGATAGGCTTAAGATCCTTGGTGTTACCAGACACTAGGTCTTCTAGAAATAAAATCAAGAAAGTTCAAAATCCTTGGTGTTACCAGACAGTAGGTCTTCTTCTGAAGATAAATTCAAGAAAGTTCAAAATCCTTAGCATTCTTCTAGAGATAAACTCAAGAAAGTTCAAGATCCTTGGTGTTCTTTTAGAGATAAATTCAGGAAAGTTTAAGACACTTGGTGTCACCAGACAGTAGGCCTTTTTCTAGAGATGAATTCAGGGCCAAACATTACATTAATGTCCAATGTAAATCATTCAGAACTTGTGTGGATGTTAATCTGTTATGTCTACTGTGTATATTTTGAAACAGAAGTGTACATCAGAAACAAAATGTAGGAAAATAAAATCCTTTATTTTCAAAGAGCTTTAAAGCTATAGAACTAATTATACAAATTATTTTTCATCAGAACCAATAATATATTCTATGTGATTAATTAATAAAACATCCAAACAATTTCTTACATCTTCATATTTTCTATCATAGATTCAAATTAAATGAATATAAAATTCTTTGGTCAACCAAGTGTTCACTTCTTTTTCACAAAGTATTAACCAACTGGCAAATTTGGCAGCATTTTGAATATTCACTTTAATTCACATTGATTTTTGATCAAAGCAAGCAACCTACTTAAAGCAAAACTTTTAAAAAATATTAACTAGTCAACGCTCAGTATATATTACATTGACAACCATCACACAGCAGATCAAACATTACCTAGATTATACAAAAAAAACAAACAGATTTAATTTGGAAAACCTTGTCATAATGTTAGCTACACTGTTAAGGTGGACAGAAACTTTGGTTACTCAGTTAAATATCAGCTACTACTGAAGGGAGATCCAGTATTAGTAACTTAAAATAAATTTATGGTTGTGCTTCCTAGAAACCATTAATCATGTCATCTTGAAATTATGACAAAAAAAACCTACTTTCATGTAGACTAGTAAGTTTGAATACATTAATTAAATATACTGGACCTGGCATACAAACCGAAATTGGTAAAGGAAAACATTTATTATGTTATCTCGTTCTTTTTTTTTGTAGAAATAATCTTTGCAATTCATCTAATTGCAGTATTTCCATCTCAATTGCAAACGACATACATTACTACCATAATACAGTCCTTTTCTTTTGACGTGTGAAGTCAAGTACACAAAACTAGTTACATGTGCTATTTCGTCACATGCATGAAAGGCTATATTCAGTCTCACATCACATTACAATTTTGAACCCTCCTGAGAAAAATAGAAATGTGTTATACACAAAAATGTGTTGAGCAGCATATTAATAGATCTTTAATTCATGAGGTAAACGAAGAAGATTGCAGACAAAGGCAATAAGAGCAAAATGAAATGTTAAGTGAAATCAGAGGAGGAGGAAGAATATACTTGATTCTGAAGAGGATCTTGTTAGAAAGCAAAGAAAACAAATTAAAATTAAAACAAACCTTTTGAATATATCAGTGCTCTATAGCTTTTTTTGTTTATTATAGTTTTGTTAAAATTGGTAACTCTGTAAATACACTGAAAATATTCATAATATTAAAGAGTATATGTTTTCTTGCTATTTTCCTGTCATAATGTATCATTTTAAGCACCTGTGCAATTTGCACACATGGTTTTACTCGTTAAAATAATGGAGAACTAGTAGCATGTTTGTTTCTACATACAAAATTTGTCATGTCCACTGAGGCCTTAATAAAACTCACTTTGATGTATAAATAAACAACATGAATGAAAGAATTGCAGCTTCATCGTAAACCTTGAGATGAATACAACAATTTTAATATACAAACGACAAAAAAATGAAATCATTTTACTAGTACAGTTCACTGTTGACACCAAATATGTTTCAGACATGGTGGATTCTGGTATAGATTCGTAACTTTTGGGTTTTATTCTTTATGTAGCCAGATGATCTTTCCTGCAATCTAATGTTTAAAAACATTTTCAGTTTGCAACTATTACACTTTTCCATAATGTATAAAGAATTTGTGTAATCAATGTCCATTCCCACTACTACTTTGTGTGAGCTGTCACAGAAACTTCCATAAGAGCTTTTGATAAATAATGAACCTGAGTAATATTTGTGGAATTATACAGACATGAGCATGAAATACTGTCCAACAGTATGTAAAAGTTCCAATAGAGATAGACGTGTTTTGATCTACATTCAGGCAGTTAATTTTAATTAATCAAAATATATATAACCATGTGAAATTATGGGAGTTTAAAAGGTTTTTTCTTGATTTAAGGAGAAATGCAGACACATAAAACTAGCATTTGTATAGTTCTTTAAATTACATAAAGTCCACCTTTTCTTCTATAGACATGCATGAATATTTAAGAAAACAAACAAAACTGTAAACTCTCATAATACTAATAAAGATCAAAACATGTTTTTCAAAAATACATTTTAACAAGAACAAATACACCTTTCATAATCAATATTTTTGTGTAGATATATTAATTTTAACCAAAGACTTAAAAATCTTGTACTTAAGTCTGGAAGAATTTACAAAATCTATGGACTGGCATTTAAGACAAGATTTACACCTACAGCATAGATTCTTAATCATATAATAAAAAGTCATATATTGGTACACTGATTACGGTAAACCTTATCCTACACAAAATATAAAATACCAGAATAAACCTAATACTTTTTTTTATAAAATTTATATTTCATATAACTAACATCTTTTCTACTCAATAAATTGTTAATTACAAAATTTTTTTATTAGAAACATAGATCTTTCAAACTAATATTTTGCATAGAGCTATTCCTTAAGAAGGCAGATAACGCTAATGAAAAACTCATTCAATACATCAGTCAGTAGCCAGGATGGGCACCATATAATTTCAGCACACATCATTTATATTGATGCATCCAGATGATGCATCAAACTTAAATATAATATTATAAATTATTGATCTGTAGCAAGGAGAGGCAGAAAATTAAATCTTGTATTGAAATCATTTACTGTTAAAAGGGGGGTACACTTTAGAGAGTAAGGGTGTAAAAATTATGATAAAAAGAGGGCACGTCCCCCCTCAATCCACTAGTGATCACTGTAATTAATACTTACTGAAACATGTTTTCAATAGGACCCATTACATTATAAACAATATTATATTACCCACTGTATCAAACAAAAATTCACTTACTTTATTTATAGAAAAAAAATTATGCATAATTCAACAACGAATACTGGAGTTGAAGATTGAACAAATTGTAAACTTATTCCTGCCTTAAATAATACATTTGATAAATTTACTGCCCTATGGACGGAGAAGAGAGAAATCTGTTAACCCTCATCCCCTGCACATTCTATGCACACATTAATCAAACCCATATAACAAAATCTTGCTCCACTTGTTCTGATCAGATTGAAAAATACAAAACTAATAAACTATGTAAGCAAACATTTCTATTTGGTTTTCACTATTTATGTGATCCTGAAGTTCAATCAAACAAACACGTACTGTCCACTATAGTAGATCATATAAAAAAGAATTCTCTTTTAAATACCAAACTGAAATAGTTTTATATAAAAACAAAATAAACAACAACATCAAGAACTTGATTTTATACAAGAATCATTTAAAACTATGGTAAAAATATATACTCCAATTCTGTCTTCCCAAACTCAAATACCACAAAAAATTCTTTCCTAAATTGATACTTGAAAACTCTGCAGTTAATAAATCATTAAACAAATCCCTATGGTTCTGTGTGTGTAGCACATCTATTAACATTTTGATCATTTTCTATTCTTGATCACAGGAAAAATGCATTAAAACTGTTCATTTACTTTTTATTTATGTGTTTTGTACCTATAAGACCGACACAGTACTTACTCGTCAAGAATCAGACCCAAGTAAATTGTTAGTTTTGTAATATAACAAAGGAAAATAAAGAATTAAAAACTGATAATCATTTTTATTTTATTCTATATGCTATATACAGTGATTTCATCCTTGTACCAATGCAGACATCTACGAACAGCCCTTTCCCAGGTCATCACAACATCTTTGTACTGATCTCTCCAGTTATCGCAAGGTTGGAATACCCGCTCTTCATTACGTAATTCTTCCAGTTCTTCTATGGAACTCCAAATGCCTACCAAATAAAACTTTTCATTACACAATACAACAATAGTAATAATTAATTCCTTTACAATACCATGTACACACACACACGCAAAGAAAAAGAAAGGCAAATTGTAAAACGAAGCTTATCATTATTTTCATAGTAACTGAATAGGCCTTAAACTGTAAATATTACTGCCAACTTTCTTTTTAGACATTTCTTCCTGCAAAAAAAAAGAGCTAATTAATATTCATTAAATGCTAATATATTTACTATTTTAACCAAACAAGTAAAAAAGCAACACAGTTTACTGTGAAACTATTGTCAAACATTAAAAAATGTACTCAGAAAGTTGGAAAATGTTCTTTAGGTACAAAAATATGACTATTTACAATGAAATACAGGAAAACAAATGCAATCCAAAATAAATTTTATCTTATTAAATTTGCTAATGTTTCTCAATACCGATCAACAATTATACAAATGCTCCTAGGCTAATCCTTTTACCATTTTTCAATACTAATAAACACCAACATATAAAACATGCTGTACCAACTGCTAATCCTGCTAGAAATGCAGCTCCTAAGCATGACATGTCCCGCTGCTTTGGTCGATCCACTGGTTGTTCTGTCAAGTCAGCAATCAACTGAACCAAAAAATCATTGTTGGCCACTCCACCATCAACCCTTTTTGAACACAAACAGTGTTTTAACTTAGTGCTGGATATTTTACAATTTACGGAATTCACACTACAAAGATAAGCTTTAGAGTAAACTAATGCAAGTGAAAGCAGGTTAATAGGAATGCACACAAGTCTAATCAAAAGTAAGCTTATAACTTCAAGTTGCCTAAAACTTCACTAAGGGGTTTTAAAGTATAATCATTAAAAAACTACCCTTCTATTCCTTTTTATAACTTATAAGCCCTAGTTAACTTACTACAGCATATGAGAATGAACTAGTAACCATAAAACACAAATGAAACAAATACTAAATATATATAAAAGCTACATTTTTTTCCAAAATATGTAATTTTGTAACCAAGCTGAGTAAATTATGAAATGACTTAAAAATACAATGTATAATTTTGTTATTTATATGAAGAAACTATGAACAGATATAAAATATACAAGTTATCAAATCAGTGGTTAAATGAAGTGTATAAAGATCATATAGTTGTTAGAAATTTTTAATATCTTCACTGTTTTATAAAAATGTATTAAACACTATCTTACTCATATCAATGACTGAAAAAAATCAACAAAATAATTAACATTTTAATTGTTTTATATTCTTGGTTAGAGGAAAAATATCTATTGATATTTACATGTATTTCTAATTTTTATATATTAAAAGAAAGAAAATTAAATAAAAAACCTAGTTTTCATAACACTACATCTTATAAAAATTTCCTCAAAAAGTCTAACATTTACAAGATAATTTGCTTTGTTTGATTTCAAACTGCTGCTTCCTTAAATTTGGGTCTTATTTATGATACTACTACAGAAATATGGATGACTAGAAAAGTCCTATTATGTATAATTTTTTGCATGCAAATATTTTTACCATCTAATCAAGAACCATATTTCCAAAACTCAATCTAAGGCTTACAACAGACATTTCCTTTAACAACTTTTCTGTCATAAAATAATTTTACGGTATTATGAAGGGTTCTATACAAATATTAAACTAACCAATGGTAAACTTCTTATATTTTCCAAGTTTCTATTACTATCTTTCCAATGCAAAATCATAATCACATCATCCAAAGTCATTAAGCTTTTAACCAATTCTGTGTCAGACTTGTTTTGGAAATATATATTTATAAAGCAAAAGTTCCTTTATGATGTATCATATTTCTATACAAAATATACTAATAAATAAATGTTACATATCAGGATTTGTACATGATGTACATTATTTCAATGAATCTACAGAAAAGAATACAAATACTTTTTCCTGAGTTTATGATAGATAACTTAGAATAAATCTGATAGAGATCAGCATAAACATTGTTTCCAATGCCATCTAGTGAGCATTGATTGTAATACAATAACATTTGAATTATTTCAGGCAAAATGATTTAAAATATGGGAAGAAATGGTTTGCTCGAATTAATTTGGACAAATCAGGGAAGGCATTAATAAGCATATTTCACTGTTTAATGCAAGAACAAATTCAAAAAGTTCTTAAAAACAGATTCCAACAAAGCTTTAGTCTTCTACATTTTCCATTAATAGGTAGAGTTTTAGAAAATTGAACGTTAACTTAATATTTTGCACTCAAAATCACTTTTATATCAAAACAACAATAATAATAATAACTTTTTTTACTGCAATTGTGTTATCATAAAAATAAAAGAAAATAATTGTGTGTACTATAGTAAACATAAATGAAGTAATTATACATCAAACTGTATTAGAGAAAGCTGAGATGTATAGCTTTAAAGTACTAGAGGTGTTTACAAAAACCTTAAAAATAATAACTAAGGCTGAAAATTAATAGGCGCAATACCAATCAGTATAATCTTCTGTTCTTTTAGTCAGAAAATTTGTAAAAAAACTATATGCTTCTTTCAAAATACCTCTTCAATGCTTAATCAGTTTAAGACTGAAGCACATTCTTCAATTTATGAATAATTATTTAAATTTTTTAATGTACTTCAAGGTCTGAAAGGTAGAATTACTAACATAATACATGTAATTTACTTGAATTGATAGATACTGAAATTAAACCTAATAATCCAATTGACTCAAATGGGCCACCAAACTATCATTTTTGGTAGTACCAGAAATTAATTCTACTGCACATCAATTAATGTTATAAGAGGTTCAACAGCAAATCTAATTCCAAGTTCAGCTTTTAACTTATGATGAACCTCAATATATAATTTCATGTCTGTTTTGGAATGTTCAAAAATACATAGTGATTTTTTGTTGTATAAGCATAGTTACAAGGTAAACTATCATATTCTATACAAACAGATAATCCAGTGGTAATTAATGTCTAACCTATTTATAACACTACTAAAAAGTCAGTTATAATTTTTGCCACAAAAATTCAGTTATTCATAGTTGTATGAAAATATCTGTCATGTTTAGTGTTTAAAAAAGTTTTATCTTTGTTTAGAAATTAAAATTTGGCCACCTTACTCTTTAATAGTCTTAACTAAGTCAATTTTTGTAACGTGTGAAAAAAATCAGTATTTACATCTTGTGCATCAGTACACGATTGCAAAATTACCATAATATGGTTGTTTTAACTGCAACTCGGATGCAGTTGCCCAAATGTGTCTCAAAGATGCAAGAGGCCCAAGACATGCACAAAACTGATAAAATTTGACCCTTGCTTAATATGGAATATGTCATCACACAAATAATGTTCTAAAAAAGTAGAAAATTAATGCATGTGCATTACTTTATAAACACTAATGGTAGAATGTAAGTTTATGTAATATACTTAAATAAACATGGATTTACAAATTCATTGAGTATAATTCTATTTAACTCTCAAGAGCACTGGACCAATAGCCTTATGCAATGAATCTAAAGAAATGAACAAGACTGAAAGTTATAAATTCATTGAGTATAATTCTATTTAACCCTCAAGAGCACTGGACCTATAGCCTTATGCAATGAATCTAAAACAATGAACAAGACCAAAATTTAT
Organism: Limulus polyphemus; assembly: GCF_000517525.1. Classification (NCBI taxonomy): domain Eukaryota; kingdom Metazoa; phylum Arthropoda; class Merostomata; order Xiphosura; family Limulidae; genus Limulus; species Limulus polyphemus. The sequence goes on along the minus strand of NW_013666336.1, from coordinate 61,617 downwards.
AAATTCATTACAATGGCAATATTTCAATTACTTCGAAAGTTGGAATAATAGGAAACACTAGTTCTGATAGTTGATTATTCTCGTCACATTAAATCGTTACTTCATATGACAATAATCAAGATAATCCTTTTGAGATGGGTCACAGGTGAAAGGCCATGTCATCTCATTTGTTGACTCACATTCAAAAGTTTATTGAACTGCTATTTCATGAATTTATGTCAATTTTGGTATCAAATTGTAAATTATAATTCAAATTTTAGTACTATATATTACACAATTTCTTAATTTAAAAGTAAATATTATCAAAACACAGATAAACATCGATTTTTGTGTGTCACGTGGTATTTTCAATGCAGCACTGGTTCAAATTAGATGTTTCTGAAGTCAAAATACTAAGTCTATAGTTTCGAACGAATTAGAAACTCGAATTACCGATAATGAC
>NW_013666336.1:43144-60175 GCF_000517525.1 Limulus polyphemus | reverse complement strand
TAAAAGCATAAAAACTTTAACAAGTACAAAATGGTTACGAGGTCGGTTCCAGGGACCAAGCCCATGCTGAAAAAGATTACTGCCAAGCTCTACTAATTATTATAGGTAAGAACATAAGAATAGTATATATAACCCTCTCACGATGGGATTGGTCAAAATGACTGAGTTTGTAATGCCAGAGTAACCATTAGGGTTCCCATATTCTAACTTTTAATATGTTTTCTCTATTTTACAAAATTTGGAAAGCTTTTAGTAATCGTTACAAGTCTTTTGTACAAAAAAAAAAATCAATTTTTTATTTAAGTATTTTTACTAAAAATTCGTCTGTGAATATATGGAGTCAGTGTTGACTGCCCTAAATGCAAAGTGATTTTCGTGTTAAGATTAAAAATACTTTTGCTCATCTGAAAATTGTCAAATTTCATTTGCATGGTCTCTAACACCTTCCAAGTAAATATTAAACATATTATTTTCTGTAAAACTTTATATTCTATCTGTTATTTTCTCTACCCTTGTAACCACCATAAAACAATACAAGATAATCTAAATTACCCCTGTTTTTCCTTCTAGAATGACTGCAAATTGTAACAGGAAACTACAGTTATTTATCCTAAATAGCTTAAAGCTTGTTAACAGTATACATCTGTTTATACTTAACTTTATTGTTTTATTACCATTTGAAACATGTCTAACTAATAATCCTGCCACACAAGTTGTAAGTCACTTAGTAAATGTGTAGCTCATGTTACCGTAACACACAAGCGGCTCATGAACATAACTGTAAAGAATATTTATTATTATCATTTTACCTAATCTAACCTAATAAGTTTCTAATTTCTACATTTCAGTTACTTTTATAATTATAAGAATACACATGAAAAACAAGAAATAGAGTACTTATCCGAGTCCTGTTTTTTTTGTTCCCGACTAATGGCACTACTACACTAAATTTTTATTTAGTTAAAAAATGCACTTAAGAACACAGAATAATAACATACAAAGCAAACAATGTCCTATACCTATCATAATTTCTCTGGCTTTCTAGAAGCTTTCTTTTACAAATAGAAGTGAAATAGACAACTTTCTGTACAGAAAATGTTATATGTCATTGGATAGATTAAAACTTTGGCTTTCTATTGGTTATAAATAATACAGCGTAAGACATTAGAGAACTATTGACAATTTGTGGAAAAAGAGGATGTGACAGGTGGGCGTGGCAAATGGTTTTGATTTTCTTGTTTATCGCTCTGTAACTGAATAAGAGTGAAGGTTATAAAAACTGTGCTTTGCTTGAGTAATATCTATATTATGATGAGTAACTTGCATTAAACTAGTAATTCTCGGAGGGGTGGTAAATAAATCACAGAATAAGGAAGACCTAGGGAACAAATGTCAAACTAGGGGAGATTGAGGAATGTTTTAAATATTTCCTTATAAGATTAAGAACTTAAAACTTGTGTAATAATAAGATTAGATACATTAACTTCGTTTTGATGCCAAGTTTATTTGTATACAATGATAACAAAGTAACTTAATCAAATTTTAAATGTATCCCTAAAAATTCATGACATGCACACTTTGACCTGCCCACGGCAAGTGTTAAATTAGCTACATTCTTCATTTAATTGCTTTTTAGTTTTGATCAATGTAGGTAGCTTATTATAATCAGAAGTTTATAATAATTAAGACAACAGCAAGCATACTGCTTTCATAATTGTTAACTCATCATGACATACAAAAATGTAAGGATATATAGGACAAGTACACAGTAAAATCAGATAAGTGGACATATCCTTGCCCTATAGAACTAGTTATGTATATACTTAGCACCAAACCCAGATGCAGACCATATCTTTGAAACAGGAAGTTACCGTAAGTAGTTTAGCTGAAAGTTGGCCTCTTCTAGCATTACTTCATACATCTGCTGGATTCGAAATGCTAGAGACTCCAATAAGGCCCTAGTCATATGAGCTTTGGTAGTTCTGTTGCTTATTCCAATAAAACCAGACACAGCTAGATTGTCATTTAGAGGAGCCTAAAAAAATAAATGTGTACAATGAACATGTAAACAGGAATCATTAAAGAAGTTATTTTGACTAAGAAAAATGTTTAAGAACTTGCTTCAAGATTAGTATGTAATGTACTACATTAAAATATTTGTCATTAGTGTGTCAAAGGTAGTAATAAGTTTGTGTTGTGTGTGTGTGTGTGTGTGTGTGTGTGTGTGTGTGTGTGTGTGTGTGTATATAGTTATTCAGAAATTAATAACAGAATTCACAAATCTCAGATGTTAGGATCAACATATACTAACTAAAATCAGACTACAGTTGCTTAGAAAATCATTATTTCTTTACTTTCTGCTGTCTTATAAAAATGTAGAGGTTAGATATGAAGCAATATGCCTGCCAATTTATACATACAAAAAACTGACAATAATATACAATGCAACAGCATTTTGTCCTTCAGAAAGCTGCAGTTATGGTATATGCTTGTCAACTGGACTGTGACTTTTTCATTACATCAAAAATTTCTTAGAAAATAACTTAAAAAAGAAAATTGAAAAATATGACAGTTATATCATGGTACAACCATAGGTTCATAATGCATGAATACAAAACATATGCTCATCAATTAATGCAAAATACTACTTATCCTTTCTTGTTGGAATGTTCAAATGAATGGCATATTACACATAAGGGGGCTAAAATGACCAGATCAGGTGCAGCTGTACTTATTTTTAAACTACTAACTAGAAGGAAGAAAGCCAGGAATACCAGCTGCCACAAGGTTTTTGGTACAGTTCTTTGAACCAAATAATGGGATTGACAAACATCTTTATAATGTTCCTACAGCTGAAAGATTGTAGTGTTCAGCAGCATCACATTCTAAACCAGAGGTTAGCAATGATTTCCACTTATTAATATTCAGAATTTAAGACCCCCCTCGCATAGGTCACCATTGTTTTGTTCTTTCATTTAGATTACAATATTATAATTTTATTATGTGTGTTGTATGATTATAGTTAGTAGTTTATAACATGTAAATATAGTATATTAACACTGTAATAACGTAGAAGGCATAAGTTAACAATTTTTTTTTTTTCTTCTCTGAATTAGCATACCACGCAAAATCTCTTCATATGCCTTGGGTTACCAACCCCCATTTTGAACCCTACACCTTTCTGTAACCTGACACATTAACCAAAATGCTACATCTAGCTTCCTCTGAATGCTTAAGCGCTTTTGAAAGACAAAAAAATAGGTTCTCCAGTAATTGTAATTTACACAAAAAATATAAAACTCCAGGTATTTATGAAGAACTAAAAATAACATGTTAAAATTGAATAAACATTAAATTCCTTGGGGGAAAAAATTAATAAGACCAACTTGTAGCTTTTACTTGTTTCTCAGGTTTTACTTTTTTTTCTCTGACTTTTGGCAAAGAGGGAAGTTAGTCAGCAACATCCTACCCCATCCACACTAAGAGAATGACTGTTACCCTTATAATGCACCCATAGCTTAAGGTACAAGGAATATGTTAGTTGGATTCCACAGATTTGAACCCAGCTCTGAAATCCAGGGCCAACCTACACCCTCTTGGTAGATAAGCTCACAAATATAAGTTGGCTTTATGCAACCACAGAAAGTGAAAATTGTTACTGGTGACAAAAATAGAACATACAGAAACACAAATAAAGGAAAACATAATTAACTGTCGGTACAAAGAGAAAAAATCACCACAATAAGTTTACAAATTATTAATAACATCATTAATTAAACAATAATACAGTCAAATTAAAATTATGAATAATCATACAGTTCTCCCAAAGACAAATAGGATAAAAGTACAACTATCAACCATTCATCACATTAAAAAAAATATTCATGAAGCCCTAGAGCTATAAACAAGTAACACTAGTCTTCTATATGGGTAAAGGCAGATAAAAAAATCATAACATCAAAACTTCTTTGGTATAAATTTTTCACAATATTGCATTAAAGTATTCAGTGGAAAGTTTGTAGTTCATGAAATTTAAATACAAAAGTAGAGAGATATTTGGATAACTACCATGACCAATTAAAAGTTTCAGTATCAGAAAAAAATAATATATGGAAAAGAGACCATTTAGACCTTCAAGGCTGTCCCTGCACACACATTCTTGAGAAAAAATAAAACTTAAACCCACCTAGTAAGTTAGATAAATGATGGAAAATTACAATATTCTAAAACCTACCAAAAACACTTGGTTTTACTTACTTGAAGGCCACTGAAAGCCGGTACAAAAAACACACCATCCGAATCTGCAAAAAATGAAGTACATTAAATTCTTACACCTGCATTAACTTGTTCAATTATTCACATTTTATGTAGCTTTATAAAAATTGAGTATACAAACTAAAAACAAAGTACTTAGAAATTATGTCTCTAGAAATAAAAATTTATAAGGTAATAAGTGAATGCATTTGTTGTCATTTGACCACTAATGGAAGTCAATATGTACTTTGAATTCTATAGCTGTCGTTAGGCTCTACATTAGAAAGTACAAATTGCCATTATTTTAAGTTCCAATACTAAAAAAAGAGTGCAACCATACAAATGATGAAATGAGTTTTTAAATGAAATATATTTCAGCAATATTAGGTACTTAAGTTTTGTATAACAGCAAGTTATTAACTTACATGGATGTTATGAAAATAAAAAGTATGTACAAATTTCTCAAGATTAATGAAGAAACATCTAGAACTTCCTAGAAAGTTATCTAAAATGACTGTGCTGGTTCATCAAAACATTGTGAAGTATAAACTAGTCATTAAGCATGTTTATTAGATTTTTTAAAAACCTTTTACATAACTTTGACTATGATGCTTCTAAAGGCAAAATTGAGGACTTATAATCATATTTCTCGAGTATTCTTTTAAAAGTTTTATTACAAAAAATTGTACAACAGAAAAGGGTATGTTCAGTTTTCAAAAATAGCTATCTACAGTTTACATGTGCAGCTGTTTTCAACAAGACCATATTGCAGTAGTTATATTACTCTAAGTTTGTTAGTTTATGATAACTAAGAAAAAGTTGGTCAACTTGCTTATCAAACCATAAAGTACACTTCAAATTAAAAACCTAAGAAATATGTTTGGAACATCACATCACGAGGCATGAGAAATCAAGCATGACACACACTGGTTTTTATATAGTTTAGATAAATATGAATTATTATTCTTGCAAAGTGTGCAAGAAACAGATAAAAAAATCTGAACTTTATTTTTTACCTAACTAACCTTCGAAAACTGAAGTATTGTTTAACATTCTAATGTTAAAATAAAAGCAAAGGTTTGTTAGACTATCGTTATTTTAAAACCTTTCTTCAACTCTTCTTCCAATACTTAATACAAACTGTGACACAAAAACTCTCCAACACTTCTCCCACTATTTAGTATAATAAACTCTGTGACACAATCAGTAGAATAATATAACTAGCTTAAAGAACAAACGATGCATACTTTACACAAAAACATTCCTCGTATATTATGACAACTTCATCACTTACTTGGCACTGAATTTGCTAAGTCATTTGTTTGAGCAACATCATCATATAAACCTGAAATAAAGGGTATAGCTACTGAGTCCTACATATCTGATTTAATATAGAATTGTTTTTCCACCTCTTTCGCAACATAAAACTGTATCTATCACAGTACTTTCTAATTTATGAACAATACTGTCCTGCAACAAAGTTAAGATTTTGTGAAAAAAATAATCTGAGATTAATAAAAATGATAATCATGGTAACTACTAAATAGAAATAGGTGATGAAGATAGAGAAATGCTAAATATTCTGCTAAATAGCAGCACATGAGCTTCTGGTCATGTGGCCCATTAGGTTTGTATTCTGTGAAAACTGTAACTTTAGCATTTTATAAAAACCAGATCAAAAAATGAAGCTCTCACTTACATTAACTTTTAAAAATGGAGACTAACAAAATATAAACTTGATACAGTAAGCTATACAAGATGTACCATATAAAAACCATCTTTAACTGATTGTATCAAAAATATATAAAAGGAAAAACCAAAATATTTCTTATATTTTCAATAATTCCTTATTAAGAATTGGTTTAAAAATATGTAAAAACCTTGTTTTAAATTATACTCCCATTATGAGATATATAAGTGACTTATGTTAAAAGTTCAGTCTAAATTTGTTATACAACAAGAAGATATCATCTTTATCATTCTGTGCATCAAGACAAACATCAGGTTCACAACACAGTTCAATTAGTAGCACACTAACTCTCCTGTTGGAAATGTTATTCAATTGTAGTTAAATGTTGAAGCAATAGTTGCAGAAGCCTGAAGTGCCTTATAAAATAAATAACTGGTTGATTTTGAGAAAAGTTTAATTTCTTTGTCTTAAACAAAGCACAAACAGCACTAAATATCAGAGTGAAATGAAATCTACCACTCAAATTACCTATCTTTTGTCCCCATAATAACACTGTACCAGCATCAAAAGAGCTTCCTTCAGCCAAATAGGTCACACTATCTCCTAACTTCCATCCAATAACTGGGTATAAACCTAATGAGAGAAGTACACTGTAAGCAAGATTAATTTCAACCAATAAAGGGCTGTATATCAGTGCCTAACATTGATTAACATTGCAACATTATAAAGTCATTATCTTTAAGAACACTAACTGTAATAAACATGAAATATTTGGCTCAGATACCACATGCCTTGCATATATGTAGGCTAATTATTTTCAATCACCGAATTTCACATACCCAAAATGAAAACAAACCAATCAAACATGGTACACAATAACAGAATTTAAAAATAATAGTAATAAATATCTTATGCACACCTTTTTACCATTAGAGAACAGGAAAATGGGTATACCAACAGGTTTTTTCACAAAAATAGATCTTTTCTGTGCAAGATATTGTTAACAGTAAACAGTCTGGCTCTGTATAGGACTTTACCTAATTTGTATGCTCTTTCGAAGATGTAACATTTTGCATACAAATTAAACTGCTGAATTAATCTAGTTTCTTAATGACAATACCTAAAATTAGAAGTGATCATTTTTATTTCCTTTCTATATCTCTCTGTGCAAGTTACTCATACAGCTATACATTATTGTAATCTAAAATCCAACAGAGTCAGTTTATCAAAGCGAGTTATCTGTTGTAAGGAATTTCAGTGTTTAGTAACATCTTAATTTCACATTATGCAGAAATTTGAATGGTTATTATGTATAATGTTTACTGTTATTATGAATGAAGCATCGACTGATCTCTTATCATCATCCCTCTACTTTTTTGTAAAGTTAGTTAAAGAGTCATTTATCCAGTGCCATGTCAGTATAACATTAGCACTTAACAAAGGAGAGGTTTATTAGCAAAAAGTCAAATACAAGTTTAACATTCACTTACATTAAATTCAATGGATGAAAGACCAGACACACACAGTTATTTCATTTACTATCATATATATATATATATTTAAGTTTTTTTTGCTGAATCCAGAAAAATTTTATACGTCTTTAAATGTATTGCAACACCAGTTGTCTGTCTGTTTTGTGAAATTTCATGCAAAGCTACTTCAGGTCCATCCCTAATTTATAAATAACAAACTGGAGGGAAAACAGCTAGAAAACACCATCCACAACCAACTCTCAGGCTACTGTTTACCAATGGATAGTGGGATTGACAATCACATTATAACACCACCACAGATGAAAGGGTAAGCATGTTCTGTGATGGGACTTAAGCCCACGATCCACACACTGCGAGTCAAGTGCCCAAACCATCAGGCCATTACAGGCCTCTGTACCATCAGAAATTTAACAATGTGTTTATTGAATAATGAAAAAGGTTAAAAAACTTTGTGGGTGACTATTTTTCCAAATGTGTCAAAATAAATAAAAACCTATTTTTAGATTTAACCTAGATTGGCTAATATTATGGTTAGCTAGTAAATTAGGAAACACGACTACAAAAAATTTCACATTTTCTTGTCAATTATTCAGATCCTGAAAGCTTTACAAATCACCTTGATTCTTTAGTTGGAGGATCAAATATGAATGTTCCAAAAATTTATACACAAACATATTTTTAATGATCCCTTACATGTCCATGCCAATTTTCATCTAAGAAAGTGGATCAAGTCTTCAGAGCCTCCAAAATCTCTTTGATCTCCCATACTTTATATTATTATTTCGAACAACTCCTTACATTTTAACACCAATTTTCAGATAAATTAGTTGAGTAAAAGGATTCTTTCAAAACTTTTACTTCATTTCTATTCTGTAGGAGGTAAATCCATTTAGCTGATACATAGTTCAACAATATTTATGATAGTTTCATTTTGAATTTACTTACTGATTAAGTATATTTTATTACAAGTTATACCTTTTACAGTAAGTAAGATTTGTATTTAGAACAGGTACAATGTTTCGATCACTGGTGCGATCATTCTCAAGCACACAAGTTTTCTGTGCACCAAGAATGAGAATATTTTTATCAAATAATTCCAATAAAATTCATCATTTATTTACAGTAGTTTTTTGCACTCTGAATAGTTTGATTGCAAGGTGATTTTCATGTTAAGTATGAAATACTTTTTTCATATTACAGTTTTCAAATTTCATTTGCATAATCTCTAGAACCTCCTAAATGAATATCAAAAGTTTAAGGTAAATGTTTATTCTATTATTCACTTTCTCTACCATATTACTAACTGTAGCTATTATCATTAAGGTAGTACAAGAAAATATTTAAAATTAAAGACAGAGGGAAAATGTACATACCTTTTAATTTTTTTTTTGATTAATCTTAAAAGATCTTCTTTGGTTATAATCTTAATTTCATATCTTTACTTTTTCACATATAGTTTATTTTTAATTTCCCTTTCCTGTCCCTTAACATTATTATCTATTATGATACACATCAATAAATTGTAGGAGGAGCCTGAAAATCAAGTGAAACAAATACATATATTGGCACAACTCAGAATTACTATATAGATAATACCATTCTACTAAGACAACACTTGTAATATTTACACAGAAATCAATAAAGCAACTGTCAGCTATCAGATTTAAAAGTAGATTTCTAACACAAGAAAGGTTTAGTGCTGTCAGGTTCTATGGTAAAAATAACTAAGAATAATAATTATAATAATAATATAACAATGAGTAACTTTAACTTAAAAACAATGTGTATAAAACTGACAAATACGTGATGAACAATAATAGCATCTGAAGAACACCACAGACCAAATCTAAGTATTTTTTTTAAAGGTATCTGTTAGATATCTGCAATTTATCAAAGATAAAATTATTTGAACATGAGATGCATTGAATATCTTTACTACTAAGGGATTATGTAACAGACATTAAAACTACCAAATCTCAAAGTCTCATCCAAAGTAGTTGTTAAAGCCTGAATGTAAAAAAAAAAAATCTTTTACATGGTACAGTAACAACATGAATCTTTAGTTTATTTTTGTTTTTATGCTTGTTTCCAAATGTTTATGATGTTTTTGGTTACATAACTACAATATGGTAATCCACCTATTACTGTGTCTGAGTTTGTGCATTTTGTGTCCTTCATGAAGATTATGTTGTTCTACCTTTCATTTTTTCTGTTATTGAGTTTGTTTTTATACTTGGCTGATGTTCTAGTGACAATGTGTTTAGGGAAGTGACATTTGTTAATAAATGTATCAGATATTGACTAGTTCATGCTGTAGATTACTGATGCTGTTAAATGCTGTGTTGTAAATGCATGATAACATGCCAATTTTTTTTGTTCAGTTGAGTGGGCTGAGTCCGACTTTATATATTTAATTATCATTACCAGGTTTGTGGAAGATTTTTGTGATAAATAATTGGTGTTTCTTTCTATTGTTATGTTCATGTAATTTAAAACCTGGTTTTCATTTTCTTCTTCATGAGTGAATGTGATGTTAAGGTGAATGTTGTTTATATGTTGTAGAAATGACTGTTGATGGATGTTGTCTTCAAATCCACAAAATCCATCGTCGACGTATCTAAACCAGTGTGTAGAGCTGTGATAATAGCCTGACTTTCTATTTCGTTGATAAAGAATTCACATAATCCAGGTGATAGTGGGCTGTCCATGCTTAGGCTGTCAATTTGTTCACAAGTTTTACCTTCATAGGTAAAATATATACCTAGTGCAAAGTGGAACAAATCTTTCTAAATTTCTAAGTCAGGTTGTAGTTGTAATTCAATTTGTTTATTAAAGCTGTACATCTTGTGATGATTGTTAAAGGTGTTGATATTTGTTTTGGAATTCTAAAACACTTTTAAATATATATTTGTTATTGTCATGCAATGGTTTGATTAGAAAATATAAGAATTGTGCAAACTTATGATTGTAGCTGCCACAAGTTGAAAGGATGGGGCAGATATCAATTGTTTTTTTTCTGTATTTTTGGAGAACCAAATAAACAAGGGGGTACATATATTGGTGACTCTTAAGTTGCTGTACATGTCTTATGTGATATCGTTGTTCATTTTTAACTAAAAGTAGGCTTTTCAGTTATCTTACATAATATTTGTTAAGGTTTTTGGATAGTTCTTCGAATTTGGTTGAATAGTTCAATGTTTTTTTTCTATTAAGTTGTTGAAATTTTCTGTTTCCATAATTACAGTTTTACCACCTTTATCTGTGGATTTTTTTTCCTCTATTTTTTAACTACTTTTCGACTACTTGTGTGGCCATTATCAGGTAACTGTCGTCTATCGTAAGAAATATTGAGTGGGCATTTTTTTTACAATTTAGAAAACATACAGGATGACACCTGTGTTTTAAGTTTGGTTTTAATTAATGAATAATTAATGCTTATTTCATTTTTCTTCTATTAATGTTGTTCCCATTACAAATTATGCATGTTTTTATTCTGTACATATTTTTTGTCACTGCTAATTATCTTAACAAGTAATAAGAGACGAACTTATGATAGGCTGCCATATTTTATAACCTACCCTTGAGTGAGGCATGGGGTTTGTCTCCTGTGTTGATGTTAATAAATGCCCCAGTTCCAATAGTACACTTGACATCACCAACTTCAAAACAACATTCACCAAAAGTGGATGCTTGTTGGTCCCCTATCTAAAATAAATCTTGTTATAGTGAAATGCTGAAACTAATTCATTAAAACTAAATATATGACAAATACTGAAACAATACAATATCAAAAGTACTAATAATGCTACTTTAGAGGAAAATACCAGAGCAACTACAAGCTAAAATTTTATTCACTCTCTTAAAATCCCTTCTTGAATGAGGACAAAGCAAGCAAATATAAAATGATTTAAAAATTTATTTCAGAATCTCTTTTTCTTCAAAAGGTTCTTTGTGGCTCAAATTTCACTAGGCAGGCTTTGTTTTTCAAGTAGAAACTAAATTTAAACTAAGTTATGTGAAACTGTCATTTTCTGGAAATATTAATATTGAGTTAAAATTTCATCATATACTGCATAGGTGTGTTTTATGTAGTTTAATTTATATTAGTAGAAGATTTTTGAAAACATATGATAAAAATATAAAATAATAATGGTATATTTGAAAATGGTAAAATCTAAATTCACACACACACACATGTATATATATAGTACTATGCAATATGTTAATTGTTCATAGGCAATTAAAATCAGCACTATAAAACAATAATGAACTTAATATAAACCAGAAACAATATAATAAAATTTAAAACTCAAAATTATGCCTCCATTATCATTCCTTATGGCATCTTTAAGTCATAATGGACAACAACAAGAAATGATAAAAGAGACATAGTTCTTAGTTTAAATTTTATTGTTTCTGGTATATATATATAAAATAATTTTCTCTAAGATGTGAGCTAGGTTTCATTAACAAACATCTTTAATAAAGGTACTATATTTTAAGTATGAAAAATAATTTTATTAGAAATTTATTTCTAAATTAATACTTAGTGGTAAAATAAAAACTCGGAGATACTTCTACTATTACGATAGTGGTTTCATTTGTTTATGCCATCTACAATCTTATAAGCTGATACAAGATTACCACAAAGTTTTATGCCCTCTACATTAATCACATTACTACCACGTGTTACAAATTATGCCTGCCTCAACTTAATAAATACGTGTATCAAAACCTAGCATGATCATATTTACTTCATGACCAACCTACTGTTGGTAGGGAAGATACATAATAGAAAATAATCACCTCTGAATTTTACCATTTATTTTAAACACAACATCAATAGCTAGAAGTTCAATGATGACACAAAGGCAGGATCAGAAGGGGCAAAATATTCTGGGTCACTCTTTGAAAAGAAGAAGCATTAACCCTCAGTATGTACTAAAGCAAGGAACAGCTGGTGAGTTCATTTTCTACAAGCACTTAAGTGTTTGATATTAAATTATAAGTCATACAATAGTGTTACTCATTGTTAGCCCCAGAACAACACATCTGGGAGTTAAAGTTGCTGATTTTAAAGGGCTACCTTCAGTGACTACTTTGAAAAGACAGAGAGGTTATGCCAGACCAGATTTTCTATGGAAGCCTACATTGAACAGTGTCAAAAAGCAGTGCAATGGGTTCCTAAAGAACACCAATTATGATCCATAAAAAATATGTCCAAATCAAGTCTTTTACATAAATAAACCAAGACATACAAGGCACCACAGATTCCTTAAAACAACTAGTGCAGCTACAATAAAGACATTTTTGAAAACACAATCACAAAACGTATTGGAAGGTATTCGCCTTTATTGTTGTCCATAACTATCAGAGTAGAGAAAAGAAATCCACTTGATAATATTATACGGATAACATAAAAAAAAGTAATTCAAGTGAAGATATTAACAGACTTTGATCGACATTCCTCTATTAAAGTAATACCAATGGTACTATACAATGATTCTGGATGCACCAAACAACCAATTTGACAATATTGGACATTAAGAAAAATTACAAACAGACTCATCATAACTAAAAGGTAACTAAGGCAAAACTATGGAAGAGGAGAATTATCCAACCAATGCTCAAAAATATCTCTTTGGTAAAGAGCTGCAACTACAAAGACTTTTCATGAAATTAGATAAAGTTTATATCAATAGTTTGAATTTTCAGACATCTTTGAACAGAAGCAAATTAGTATGAGGAACCAGTCACCCCACCAAAAAAAGGAAAAGGGTCACAAGTTATATAAAGCTCAAAAGAGGCTTTAATATAGGGCTTAAAGTACCAAGTACCGAGTCAAAAAATAGTATTGAAAAACTGTAATAAATGCTCTGTCAATTAAAGAAAAACACCTCAACCAAAATAAAGAGCCACTCTATAAACTGTATATCACTGTAGAGGACATATCCATGACATCATAGTTAATTTCACAAAATACCTTATTTACTTTATTATTCAACTACCCTGAACAAGTGGCGATTTATATCAATATTAAGTACCTGTATGCAATAAATTACTGAAAGTATTTTTTATAGTAAAAAAGTCCAAACAAAACCATGAAAATTGAAACAGTTCAGCACCAGGGCAGTAGAAATTATTCAGTAATTCTAAATTGTTATGGAATTAGAGAGAAATGTAAAATTGTGTTATACTTACTATTGCTGTGATTGGAATTCCAGCACCAAATATTTCAGGAGTTGTCTTTCCAAACCAGCCACTAAAAGAAAATTATCATTATATTCCACAAATGCTAAATACTGAAGTTATAGTGAATATTAATAGGACTTTTAAGAACAAGAACCCATGCTACCCTTGGAACTACTTTCTTCATCACCAATCATACTCAATCTATTTTATGATTATACACGATTTTCCTACACCACAATTTCCAGCGCAACAAAATTTTTCAAAGAACAGCAAGTTCAATCTTGATCATACATCTTGACAAAATTTCCAAAACTCTCCACTGTGCATGTAAATTAGTTTCCAAGACTAAAACCACATTTAAAGAGACCTCAGGCACTGAAATGAAACTGCACCAAAAGACTTTACACATATGTAGCTGAATGCAATTATTGTGATTCCAGTTTCTTCGTCCATCTTTCTCAAGCTGTTAATTTCAAACAACGGCTGAAAGTTTGTTTACTTTAAATCCTTGTTTATCATTTTACTAATGACACCAGGAGATAATCCCAACGTTTTTGTTTTTTGGATCAGATGGTTTTCTTTCATAACAATAATGGTCATATCCAGATGAGAGTTGCTTCAAGTTGGTCTGGGATGTGGTCTTGAAGCCTATCGTTCTCAACATTTAAGTGGATTTTTACTGCTTTCAGGAAGAACATTGAAGGCTACTTTCTTTAAAATGTTGTATTGTTTGGTTCTATGGTCTTTGTAGCATTTTGCTGCCATGTGGTCAGGGAATCATCATAAACCCAATATATAGGTGATAATATGTTGCCCCCTGGCACCACAGCAACATACCACTGTATCAGCATATGCAATTCATTTTTATAAGGTGCAATTAACTCTCTGTATATGTACAAACCAGATTTGTTTCCTCAGTACTGAAATGATATACATTCCAGAAATTACTTTAACTAAGGAATAATATAAACTTAGATCTTAGTAAAAGTAAGCATTTATAACCAAATAATAGAAAAAGAATAGAAAAATCATAAGTGTGACTATTCCTTGTATGTGTTAGCAGATGATCAATATATATAAAAGCCAAGTGTCAGTTGGTCGGTCACACTTGATTTCTACGAATGTTGTGAGTTACACAAATCCAATTCCACTTTTTCTCCTATAATACTTCCTCTTTTGATTGCCCGTTGTCATTTTAATTGAATTTAATCACTAACATAGATGTAAATAGCTCCTACATTGTGGCACTTTTTTCAGCTTTATAAAAGCCTGTCCAGGAGGGAGTTCCCAGGACCAGATCAGGCATGGTGTTATGCATGTGACATCATATCATTATGACGTCAAGCTAGGTAGGATACGAATAGGAAAGCCCGGAAGACTCGCGTGATAGAATACAGAAGTGCATTCACACCTTATCAACACCTGTCATAAATTAGTGTAAATCTATGCTTGGAAATTATTTCAAAAAAGCCTTTGTTAAAACAGACTAAAGATGTCAATTATCTGTAGGGAAGAGGACAACTTTTCATCAGAAGAAGAATCAGTGTGTATGCAATCACATGTTCATCATATGTTTTAATCTTTTATCCAAAGACACCAATATGTAGCATGTTTGCCCAGTTATATATAGTGGATTTAGGAGCAATATGTCGCATGTTCCTGGGAAAGGAAATTTCATATTTCTTTTTATCTATTTCTATTGTGTATTGCCAGTTTTATACGGAATAACATTGATCTACAGTGGTTTTCCGATTTTTGATGGGCTTTTACACCAGTGATTTATATAACCTTTTAACTGAATAAGTAATTTAACATTCTATTACGCTAAGATGGAATAAGATAAAACATGCATTACTTTACAAATATAATAAAAATTAAGTTTCCTTAATTTGATTTTACTCTGTCATTGAAACCTCACAGGTATATATTCAATACTCGTATTCGTCCTGAGTTTGCTGGGAAAATTATGATATATTTAGCCACTGTACCATTCTATGCATATTGATACGCCATGAACTATACACACAATTTTGTGTTCTGAAACCCATATCTTTTAAAATTACAGCAATAATTATTATCATTACATATTCCAGTTAGGTTATTGGAAAAAAAACATTTACTAACCTGCAAAATAAAAAGGCAGGCAGTGTTTTACTTTTCCATGGCTTCAATTCCACTCATTGCTGTTGCCATCAGAATTTAGGTTCACAATTACAGTTTCGTGTACAAATTCTGTGGCAACATCCTTTACCCAAGGTTTTGTTTCCTCCTCTGTGATATGTGATAAATAGTTTTGCCAGTTTTCAGTTTTTTAACTTAGCTGTTAGTGGTTTCCCTTTACATCAGGAGGGGAAATAATTTGGGGACTTCATGTTCAATTACTCACGATTTTGACAACTTGAATTACTCACATACAGCTAAGCAAAAAAGAGTCATTAGAATTTACTTTTTTACCACAGCTCATGAAAAAAAAATATAGTAAACTTATAAAAAAATCTTTTTACTGCTTAGAATAATAATACTACCAATTTTGAGTGCTATAACAACTTTGAAACGCTAATACATATTTAAAACAAATTATTTTTTGACACAAAAGCACATGACGACATTACTGCAAACTCAAGTTGAAGATGAGCATAAGTTAAGACAAGTTTTGAAGACGCTATGGGTGGAGATCTAGTTTTGATAAATTTAATATCAATGCTGTTATTGAAAAAGCTTTTTATAAATTCACAAGTGCTAAGCCAATTCCCACACAATCCTTCCTAATTACTGTTAGGTTCATTAATATAATCTTGACAAGCAATGGTAAAGTATTAACCATGTTTCTTTCTAAAAACTTTGTAAAATACTTGACACAATTTTAAAAGGCCTAGAGTTTGGGAACTAGCAAAGACACACAGTGGGGTCAAGAAGTGGGTGTCAAGGGTTTTAAGAATTTGCTATTAACAAATAAAAAACCTAAATTTATAAATAGATAAAAGTCAAGGTCTGTAAAGACAGATACATAAACAAGTCAAACTGTTGCTACTGATAGCATTTTAGTGTTGAGAATGAGAAAGTTGCAATAAGTCAACAAACCTACATTTCAATTTATCAAAATACATTGTGAATAATGTTAAACAAGTGTCAGTAAAACAACACAGCATTAGGTAAAACTAGACCACCGTGACCTGTTGGGTCAACCACTATTCAGAGGTTAAGAACTCAAGCTAATTTCAATATTGCACCGAAATGAAGGTTTATTTTGAGATAATTTAATTAAATATTTCAATCCATTCGTGATTTTCATAATTCAAGAAAATATATTTGTTTGTTGTTCGGAAGTAAAAGGAAAGACCATTCATTTTTCAAAAAAGTGAAGTAAGAAGTTTCGTAAAGAGCGCAAACGGTAGTGTGAAT
>NW_013666336.1:31692-42485 GCF_000517525.1 Limulus polyphemus | reverse complement strand
AACGAAGTTTTATAATAATGGAATGTACAAAAAATGCCCTGAAAGACGGGGCTAACTCAATAACCCGTGGCCCAATTTTAACAAAACTTGTTTTATTCTCATTTCATTACAAATATGGCACTATTGTGCACAGTTTTTGCTATATTAATTACAGACCAGCACACACACAAACAAACAATCTCAGAGTTTTAGTAGTATATAGATAATGTCATTTTCACAAGGTCCATGTAACAGTTACCAATTCACAGAAACCTATTTTAAGTTTGTAAGCCAGAAAATAAATGTGTAGCTTCTCTACACTTTTTATAAAAACGCTTGAGTTTGAAACTTTGAATTAACAAGTTTTAGAAAACAACAACTATTTTTGACTGTTTTTTCAGTCATTTTAAAATCTAACTTGTAAAAAACACGCAAGTTATAATAAACTTATATTCAACTATTTAATTTCCAGAACTTGGATTTCCATTCCCATTTATCATGCTACAATTATTATATTTCATCCCATTAAGGGAAAATATAAAATTACGAAAGTGGAGACACTGTTTCCACACTTTTGGGTTGACAAAATTTCAAGATTTTCAAGGATCTTTTAAGCTTATAATTAACTAAACACTTTTACCATTTAAATAATTATTTTATTTCAACAATATAGCATGTCTTTCAAAGGCTTATTCATCTTGACTTTTCGAGAGAGCATCATAAATCATTTATTAAAGATACTAAGAAGTGCACACTTTAAACTTTCATAATCACTAATAACAAACAGAAAGCGAGTCAATTCTCCTCCTGGTGTTTATGAAGTCAATAAAAACACAGAATAGTTTAGCAAACTTTAAGGAGGGAGTTTAGCAGGTGATGCTACACTAACAATTTATAATTTAGTTTCTAAAGAAAAATTAAATAATTATTGCAGTTTTCCTAAAAAAAACCAGTAATGGTGAAAATAATTGGTTCGGAAAGTTAGCTACTGGTTAAAGGTTCGAACCTATTAGATATTGACTAATTATTGGTCAATGTCATTGACAGGGACTTTGTATTAATGAGCCAAAGGTCTGTGAGACCTAGCATGATGGGGGTGGATGGTATCCTCAATAGTTACAAGTTGAAGAAAACTGTCAATTATTGGCTGCAAAACCTTTTGCTGGGATTTGTTTTTCAATTTTGCACAAAGCTATATGAGGGCTATCTACACTAGCTGTCCCTAATTTTGCAGTGAAAGGCTAGAGGGAAGGCAGCTAGTCATCACCACCCACTTTTGGGCGCTTTTTTTTTTTTTTTACCTTTAACCAAATAGTGGGACTGACCCTCACATTATAACATCCCCACATCTGAAAGGGCAAGCATGTTTGGTGGGACAGGGATTCAAACTCATGACCCTCAGACCGAGAGTAAAGCACCTTAACCACCTGGCCATGCCGGGCCATTTTTGGTGGGAGCTCTATCCAACCAGTTCACCAGTGATCAATACATTTTTTTTTTTTTTTAAGTGATCTTGCAAAAAATAAGAGAATAAAATATATAAAAGCATTTTATGTACATCATGATAAAGTACAGTACAAATAAAGAAAATATATCAACTAAAACAAGTATTGGTTATTAGGAGAAAAAAAATGTTATTACATGGACTACCTCACACACACACACCCACTAATCCACTCAAATCTCAGAGATCACGAAAATCTTTAATCGATTCTAACAGAATTTGAAAAACAATGGCAATTTAACTGCTTGATTTGTTTCAATTTAAATACTAACAATTCAATTTTCTTTATCTGAAAACAAATCAATTTTCCAATTGCTTGCTTACTATTCTAATCCCACCTAATAAAGATTCGACAAGGGCAGGTGAAGTGCCAATAAATGTTTGAAACATTCCTTCTTACTTCATTATTTTTCTTTTCCCATACTTTTCCAAGTTTCCTAGACAGACCCATGGGAGCCACACAGAGCAGATAACCTAATGGTGTGAAGCTGTACTACTTACTGATAACTGCTTTGATTTGTTATCTAGTGTCAAAAGTTAAAAACAGACATATTCTGAATATGTACATGTATCATGTTACAACTGAAATGTTAGTTGAATAATAAATAAAATTTCCTCACCTTGTATCTTTCACAACTGGCAGCAGGGAAGGAGGAATGTTCAACATGTTAATACACCAGCCTGCCCAGCACATCTTGGAAAACAATCAATTTATTTTATATAATTTCATTTACCCAGGTAAAATTTTTAGGTAAAGCACGTCTTACCTGTTTATAGGATTACAAAGTCATTTTCTAGGCATATTCCAGAAAAAGATGTAAATAAAAAGATGCATATTACATTGCAATATACCAGATTGTTATCAATATATAAGACAGAGTAATCACAATATTACAAGGAAATTGATGGAATTGTCATTAGTTTAGTCAGGAATCTTTCTTTTACTTCTGGAAGATTTCAAATATTAATTACACAAACAAAAAAAAACTTTTAGAAAACAAAATGTCTAGGAAAGTCTTCTAGGAAATGATAAAATATGATACTAACTAATGGATTGAAAAAATTAAGTTTTATTTGTTTGGGGTATGAAGAACAGAATAAGCCTTACATAGGTTAATCAAAGATAAAACATGGCATTTTCCAGACAGAAGATGTTTCATGCTGTTAATATAACACTAAAATAGTATAATAATGCCAAAACAAAATTCAGTTATCATATGAACAATAAAAAATAAAGTTCCTCGAAATTTAGAAATAAAAAATACATTTATGCTTGTAAAAAATATATTAGCTAAAGACCAGTTTGCAACTAGTATTTAAAAATTCTACATAGGGAAAGTTTCACAAATAAAAACATGAGATATAATGTTTCAACATATCTGGAATGATTCCATACTACTCATTCTATAATATTTCCTGTTTCACTAGACCTGCAACAGAACTTTAAATTACAATCCTCATAACATATCAGATTAAAGTAAACATCTGTATGCTAAAGAGAAAAAATGCCTTTTCTTTAAAATAAACTTTTACACTTAGAGCCACTTGCAAATCATTTACCATCACATTAGAGAATTACGTACATTATGCCACTTAAGTTACCATTATGCAAAAAAAATAAAAATGATCATTTTGTGTATCACCCCCAACATCTTCAAGTCTCACCAGCCTTTTTCTAAATGATTAGCAAAATATAGGAGACAGTAATGTCGCATGCATTCTTGGTGATTTTGAAATGTCTATAAATTAGGAATGTAAATAACATGAAATCTCCAGTTTGCATACACTCTGAGTACAAATAAATTAGATTTATGTAAAGAGCTTTCTGCTAGTGTTTTTGTTAACTGACAGGATATCAAAGGTTATTCCTAAAATATAACTATAATGCCATTTTGCTAGCTAAAACATCAAAAGCTAAAACACAGTCGCCACTAATGACAACAAATTATACAAAACGTGATGGATAAACATATTATTCTACTGAATAGAAGAACACCTCATTTTACATTTTTAGTGAGCTTACTTGAATTGGTATGTATAACTGAAATACATGCACAATTTATACCAACTACACAACATGTATTACTTTCTGGTTCTTATTTTTAAGATATAAAAAATGTGTGTATTACACATTTCACTAGAAATATTTAATTATTGGAATGAATGACCTATAGAATTACTTCAATAGGTCATACAGAACTGCAAGCGTGTTGGCTGCATGTAATCTCATAGGCTCACTTAACTCTCTTGCTACAGGCTCAGCCAAATCAGAAAAATTTATTACCCTAAACTGACCTTTATATTTTCCATAATTTCTTCATTAAGTCTTTAGTAGACATAAAAAATTCGAATTTTTAAATGAAGTATTTTCACAAAGAATTTCTCCAAGAATATAAGAAGTCAAAATGTTGACTACTCCAAGTGCAAAGTGATTTTCATATTAAGGTTAAAAATACTTTTCTTCATTCGAAAAAACCTCAATCGCTTAGTCTCTAAAACCTCTTAAATAAATTTCAAATTTTTTTTTCAGTAAAACTTTATATTTTATTTTCTCTACTCTAACTCTATACAAGGTTAATCAATTTGACCAACCTCATAATCACCAACAAAAAATTCAAAATAAATCTAAATTACCCTCTTTTCTTTCTAGAATAACTTCAGATTGTAACATGAAACTACATTTGTTTAACCTAAATAGCTTTAAGCTTGTAACAGTTTACATCTGTTTTTCTACTTAAGTTTTTAAATGTCCAATTAATATTCTCACCACACAAGTTATAAGTAACTTAATAAACATCTAGCTCATGTCACCAATCAAATGACAAAAATGCAAGGGCTAAGTGAGTTGCTCAAAGCATACCCTGTGAAAAATGTTTAATTTACTTAATCTAATCTATAAAATTCCTAATTTTTACATTTAAGTTATGTTTATTTTTAATAAGGAACATGAAAAACAAAAAATATAATACTTACCTGGGTCTTCTTTCCTGTTGATGGAACTTAACCCTACTTTTCTTTTTATATTAACGGTACTACTCTGGAAATTTTTTTTTATTTAATTGAATAATGCAACAAAACACAGAATAACTAAATGCAAAAAGCAGACAATGTCCTATAACTATCACACATTTTCTGGCTTTCTAACTCTGCAACAAGAGCCATAACAAATTCAACTAAGCTCATAAATGTTTTTCCTGTGGGAATAGTTTGAACTGGAAGTGAAACAGACAATTTTCTGTACGGAAATGTAATGTAATGCTTCATTTGGTAGATTAAAACCTTAGCTTTCTACTGGCTATACATAATATAGTATTAAATGTCAGAAAGAACTATTAGCAATTTGTAAAAGAGGGGATGTGACAGGTGTGCATGGCAAGAGGGGGGTCTGGTTTTCTACTTTAAGGCTCTGTAATGAAATAAGATTGAAGGCTATAAAAATCAAGCTTTTCCTGAGCAATAACATTATAATGAGTAGTTTACGTTAAACTTAGTACTTTTCTGAGGGGTGATAAATAAATTAGAGAAGAGGAGATACATAGAGAACAAATATCACAATTCACAAACTAGAAGAAATTGAGGATTTTTTTTAAATATTGCCTTATAAAATTAAAAACTTAAAAGTTATACACTATTAAATTTCAGATTATTTAACTCACTTAAGCCTCATGACATGAGCTGAAAATAATGCCCATAGTGAAAGGGTTAATCTATTTTTCACATTTTGAATAATTACCTGGAAGGGATCATACATTCCACTAATTGAAGCACATGAACTGTCAGTAGCATGAGTTCTGCCTCCAGTCAGTTTCCACATTAACCAGGTATCCAATGTTCCAAACATGGCTTGTCCTTCCACTGCTCTTTCTCGAATCTTAACAATATGCAGATTGGTTGTTAATTTTATTCTTTATACACACCATACCCTTGTTATTAATATAATATTTAGTAATCATAATTTAAAAAAAATTTTCTCTGGTATGAAATCATGTCAACAACAAATAAAAAACAACAACAAAAAGAAACAGCTATTAACTATTGTCTCAAAATCCTAAAACAAGTTATGTTTGTTTTTATTGAATATTGCATAAAGCCACTCAAGGTCTATCTGCACTAGCCATCTATGATTTTAAGTGATAAACTAGAGGGAAGGCAGCTAGTCAACATCACTCACTGCCAATTCTTGGCTAATCTTTAACAACAGATAATGGAACTGATCATCACGTTATAATGCCTTCAAGGCTAAAATGGCAAGCATGCCCAGTGGCTGGAAAAACTAATTACAGTTGTACATGTTTTATTAACTTATTTCCCATGTTATCAGAGTAAAAAAAAAGACATAACTTGATAAAACTAGGAAAAGAGTATGCATAAACAAATTTGTTTAGTTTTTAGAAAATTCAAAACCAATCAGATATTAGCTACATATTCAAATGACAGTAAACATACCAGTGGAATGTGCTGTAGTATCCAGAGCAGTCTCATGACAACCTTGAATGAAAGAACTTTTATATCTATCATGTTAAACACATTTATCACATTCTTTTTCTAAAATTTATATTAACATATATATATAGTTACATTAATTTTTTTAAACTGTATCCACTCTCAGAAATACACATTTGTGGAGTTAATAAATTTCTGATTGAAATAAGCAGTTATTGATGTGGCAATTTTTCTGTAGCTCTAAATAATCAATACAAATTGATTCTGCAAACTTTACTCAGTTTTCTGAATTTTGAAGAATATCAAAAACAAAAATAATGCTAAAAAAAAGATTGTATTATTTTTTGCAAAAGAAAAATGATAAGTAAGAACTTTATAAGCATGACGTGAAAATTTAGCATCAGCTTGAATAAAGCATACACTTGTTTCACCATCAGAAACTGTTAGCTTCGAGAAATTAAAGGGTAAGTTGAGTTTTATATGTCATCATTGTTATTATCCTAAAAACATTGGAATAATTATGAGAACATGGCCTATGATGAGAAATAATTGGACATGATAAACTTTTATTATTATTTACAAGTTATTGCTTGAAATTAAACTTCATAAGTTGTTTGCAAAAACCCCTTACAAGAAGAGATGAATTTTATGTACATTAACACTCACACAGGTGGTTTGAATTGGACTTCTCTAGTAATTTTAGGACTTGAAGAAACACTTCCTGTGCAGTTTTCACTCCTCACATGTTTTTATTATTGAGAAACAAGAATAACCTGTCTAGTAGGGCTGGAATATTCCCCCCTCTCCACACATTTCATTTAACTGATTATTAGAGTAACATTTATCAATCTATAGCACAATATGAATATGGTTTGTTCTAAATAGTTATTCTGTACTATGTACTACTGTACTTTCAAGTGTGAGTGTGTGTGGTGACATCACAGTCACACAAAACTGTAAAACTATCTCCTTTAGAGTCTGCTCCAGGATGATTTTAAAAATATATATCAGTAGTACAGGAAAAAGAGAAATAAGTTACACAACTATCTCAAAATTAATCGTATTAAAGTAACTAACTCTTCAAAGTTATTTTCTTTTTTACAATAACAGTTCATAAACAGTTAAATGTAACAACATCTATATTATTTAGACTAAAGTTAAAATAATACTAATGCTTTTAACTTATTTCAATATTCTCTAGAAATTATTTGAAAAAAAATATTAAATTTACCTAACAACTATAATTTGACAATTGATTATTATTACAAAAAGTGATCAAATAAGGCATAACTTTAAAAATTTAACAATCTATACACTCCACTAATACCTCTTCCTCTTCTAAACTTGGCAGATGTATCTATAGAAACGTTGATAAACATGTATAAGAATCTACTTGTATACTTACAAGCAATAATGCAGGAGAGCTTGAAAGCATACAATAGTGAGTTAAGCCTTAGTATTTGTAGTATGTATTTTCATGTGTCTTTATATAAATTGTTTTAAAGACAAGGCTATATACTGCAAATAAATAACTTCTTAAAAATTAATACAACAGCACAAGATGTTATAATAATTGACAATAACGTGTCATTAACTGGGGCAAAGTTAATTACCTATTACAAGAATATCTTTTCTTGAGACTAACAGTATAAGTAGCCCATACTCATATTGTGAAAAAAAACTAGTAAAGGTCAAGAGTGTTTAATCTTATCACATTTAAGTGCAGATATGCATATCAAATTTAAAAATTCAAAGGAAAATAATAATTTAAAATGTATTTCAGCAGTTTGCTTATCGAAAATAGTTTAAAATTGATCTTTTGTAATTCTGAAAGATCTTTTAGTATATGTTGGAAGGATTTGTAATTTTTTTTAAATGTTAAATTTCATTTCTGGCCAGCTCCAAGGAGTCTTATCTGTAAAGAATAGAATTTTTCTCTACCTATCCAAAATTGCAGACTTGTTTTTGCTAAAAGGTTATTGCCCTTTGAAAATATATTTAATTGTGTTTTGTTTTCAGTTGATTTTCTGTGTCTATTAGTGATTTTATTACTATAGACTTTCATTCCCATCATTTTATGATATCATAATGTATGGTCCTGACAATTACTAATGTTGTAAAACACCTACAGACAACACTTAAATTAATTAGATAGACCAAATTAAAAACTACTTAAGTCTATGTAGAATAAGAAAAAAGTAAACACAGTAATTTACATTTTTATGGGACAGTAATTAGATCTAACTCCTGAAGACCTGAACAAAGGAACCTAACAGGAATTTTAGAAGACTCGGGAACAAACTGCAGGTCTATGAATAATTTTATAGCTTTTTTCAGCCATTTTTGTCACTCCTGAAAAACTTTCTTATATTATTGTATCTGTTGAAAGCTACAGAAAATCTTTCAATGGCAAGATATAAGGCTAGTTAGGTTTAGTAAATATCAAGCTATAGCAAAATAAAAGATTTGCATGCATTAAGTGTACAAACCTTCCACAACCCAGTACATTTTTTTGCATGAAATATGGAGGTTTTTTTTTTGCACAATAACAAACATTTATGTGACATAAGACAACACCACCAGGTACAGGTGAAAGAAGTGTAGTCTTTCTTATACATGAAACACTATACAAGAAAAAGTTAACTGCTAAATTTTTTATACTGCTATTCAGGGAAGGCAGCTAAAAAAAATACCTATATTAAATATTGGGTCATTTTGAATTTTGCGCAATGCTACACAAGAACTATCTGTACTAATTTAGCAGTGACAGACTAGAGGGAAGGCAGCTAGTCAACACCACCCACCACCAACTCTTGGGTTACTCTTTTACCAACAAATAGTGGGATTGACCATCACATTGTAAGGCTGTCACAGCTGAAAGGGCAAGCATGTTTGGTATGATGGAGATTCGAAATCACAACCCACAGATGATTGCGAGTCGAGTGCCCTCACCACCAGGCCACATTATATATAGGTTTAGGATATATAATTGTAATTTTCTGTTACAATCTGCTGAGATTCTAGAAAACAAAAGGGATAGATTTATTTTATGGTGGTTAAAAGTTTGATGAAATGGACCAAACCTGTATAGCAATAATACATTTTATTAACAAACTTTTCATATTTTCAACAATAATCTTACCATTCCAGTTTGGAAATACAATATACTAGCAGCTAAGAAACGTTTTCTTCTGGTGAAAAAATGCAGAATCTGAGCTCCTCCTCTCAAACACTAGACATTGAAAGTAAAACACTAAATGTATAACAAGTTAGGAGACATTTAACAAAAAAATTATTATATTCAAGTTCATGAACAAAATATTTTCAGGCATATTTTGGAAGCTAATCATAATATCCAGCACTTCTTAAACTAAGAAATATTACTTGTGAAATTAAAAACTGCAAAACACTTGTTAAAATTCTATACAAAATCATATATTTAATATACAAGATTATTAATAGATAGTCTATCAAAATGTTTAAATATATTTTCAGTTTTATCAGATAAGCCTACAGGAAATCATTCAATTTGCCATGGTGGCAGGCCAGTATTAAAAAAAAAAAGTTTGAAAAATGTGAAACAAACCTATAGTTAGGTATCAAAAACATGCCAATCAATACAAAAAACATGTAAAACAGCAGTTAGCTATAGAAGACATTCAAGATGAGATAAAAAAAACAGCATATAATGACAGTTAGCTATGCAAAAAATGTTAAACCATGGTTATCTCTTGAAAACATACCAAAGAATGAAGAGAATTTAAACCTTACTTAGGCATTCCAAACATGCCAATGGATACACTAAACATGCAAAACAATATTTAAATGTATGAAACAAGTGAAACGACAGATACAAGTAGAAGTCACACAAAATCATAAAGAAATTATACTAAATACATAAAATAAGAACATATAAAAAGTATATTTAGGTTTAAAAATAAAGAAATGTATAAAATGACAACTAACTATAAAAAATATGCAAAACGATAACTACAGAAAAGACAAGACTATCAACAGCAGTAGAAAAGATGCCAAATAATATAGAAAACATGTATAAAAATAGTTAGTACAGAAAACACCTAAAAAACTGTAAAAATCATGCTATGTTAGAAAACAAATGAAATTGTATCTACCTGTAGAGAACATGCCAAATGATATAGAAAACATCTAAAATGATAGTTAGCTACAGAAAAGACTACCAATAGCAGTAGAAAAGGTGCTAAGTAATATAGAAAACATGTATAAAGATAATTACAGAAAACACCTAAAACAATAGTTAGCTGTAAAAATCATGCTATGCAATATAGAAAACAAATGAAACTGTATGTACCTGTAGAGAACATTCCAAATGATATAGAAAACATCTAAAATTATAGTTAGTTATATACAAGTCACCTATAACTTGCCAAACAATAGAAAAAACACAGGTGTAGAAAATATATGATAGTTAGCTTTGGAGAGAACTATACATGATGGTTAGCTGTTGAAAACATATCAAAGCATGTAGAGAAAATTTAAAACACTTGTTTCGTGTTGTAGACACGATAAAGAATACATTACACATAGAAATGCTATTTAGATGCATAAAACAAGCAAAATGAAATATACCGTATTTTTTGGTGTATAAGACGCACTTTTTTACCCCAAAATTTGATGTCAAAATCTGCTTGCGTCCTATACACCGAAGGTATGAATAATATATATGTATATATATACGATATACACAAGCCATGAGTAAATATATTTAAATAGGCGTGCATAGCTTAGTTCAATTGAAAGTGCTATTTATAACAATAGTAGTTTTATTTCTTTTAAAAACATAGCTATTTATAATGTTCTCTAAATAATGAAAAAATAAATTACGGTG